>NC_141901.1:76289213-76529213 GCF_057802395.1 Ceratotherium simum simum | reverse complement strand
AGAATGCATGGGAAACAGGAAGGTGACGCGGAAGCATAGCTTGTATTGAAGGGCCTGCAAACCCTGAGCAGGACTGGAGCGAAGGCTGCCAGGGTGGGAGAAATGAGAGGGGGCCCAGGTCCCGGAAAAGCCTTGTAGACCAAGCTGAGGAGATTGGCCTTAATCCTAAGGGCAATGGGTTTCTGATGACACAATCAGATTTCTGCTTTAGCTGCTGTGTGGATGGTGATTCAAGTGGGCAAGACTGGAAGCAAAAAGACAGGCTGGGATTGTGGCAGGAGTCAGAGAAGAAGTGACGGTGGCTTAGAGCAGGGCAGGGGCAGTGGGCGTGGAGAACTTACTTGGGTTTGAGAGTGGTTGAGGTTATAAGTAAGCAGTAGGACTTGGAGGTTAACTGTACATGGGGAGCTGAGGACTGTGGGGTCCAGGATGGTGCAGGGGAACCGGTGGATCGGGGGCAGACTTCCCTGACCTTCACACTGAACTAGAGATGGGGAGGGGTTCTGGGGCCTAAAGGAAAGCAATCTCTTTTGGTCTTTCTGTCTTAAGGGAATCCTCCCAGGCCGTAGCCAGTGTTACTGGACACTGAGGAGATGAGATGAGAAAGCAGGGGCCCTTACTTGAAGGAGATAACAATGAGCAAGAAGACTTTCCAATGTTTGTGCCTGATGTCCAAGAATTTCCAGTTAAATCTATTTAGCCGCTGATATTTTCCAGCTACTAAATCCAGTTCTTTTCCAAGAATCTTCATTAGAGTCCTCACTCTAACAGCCACATGTAAAACTGAGACTCTTACTTGTGTTGTCTTCAAAAACTTCAGTCCAGCAATCGTTGAGTACCTGTCATGCCAACCTCCCCAGAGACAGAGGAGCCAGAAGCAGGATCGAGAATCTGGCAGGAAAATCACTCTGCTTTGCGTGTAATCTGCCCGCCTCCATCCCAACCCCACTCTCCTCTCCCCCTACAGCGTCTTGTCGCTCTTCTTCTTAATAGTTTTTGAAAAGGTAACGGAGTGAAAAAAACAAGGTTTAGGCACACATTATAGAGAAAGCATATACATACATATCTTGCAGCTTCAGCAACTTGGGTTTGTCTCAATTTTCCTCAAGTCAGGGAAACTGAAAATACAAAAGCGAAACAGAGAGGCGTTTCTCAGGGCCCTCTGCCCTGTTTTGAGAAATGTCTCTCAGTCAGGAGCTGAGAGCCATGTGTTTTGTGTTGGAGCCATGGCTACTAATTCACTGAAATATTAATGAACGTCTAAGAGCAGGGGCCTTTGGCGTTTATTGCTTATGGTCTTCCGAAGATCTCTATCTTTTTTGATGCATGGCTGGTAAAACTAGAAACTACTGAAGGCAAGACTGGTTTTTTAGCCTTTGTATAAGTTATAACGCATTGGTCTGGGTTAGGGTTATATAAACAGACTTTGTTTTAAACTCCAGTGCCTTCACCACCCAGTAGCTCTATGAAATCTTGGGCAGCGTTACTTCACCCTTCTGAGCCTCAGTTTCCTCATCTGTAAAATGGGGATAATGATGGTGCCTATCTCGTTGGGTTGTTATGAGGATCGTAAAGCATTTATAATTCTTTTATAATGTGTGTACTGTACAGTACACAGCACTGTACAGATGACTCATTAATTTGACATTTGGGGATTTTTGCAAAATGTTAGGGAACATTTGATAAGATGCAAATTGCTATATTCATTATATATATAAAATCCATCCACTTGTATGGAGGAGCCTTCCCAAGAAGTAAGCCCCCAGGGAAGCACTACACATATAACAAGGACAATTTCAGTATTTGTTAAATAAATAAAAAGGACTTTTGAGATGATTAAGAAAATATATATGAAGCTATGTGGCTAGAATGGAGTCCTTGAATGAGATTTGGAACCCATCCCTGCACTCCTGCCCCACCCCCGGCCTGACCAGGCGGATGGTCAATGCTAGCTATGTACTGATTGGTGACAGCTTCATCAACTTTAAGAAATACGTGGCACCCTCTGGCCCTCCAGGTTTATCTTCTTTCTTTGCAGTGGAAGCTCGTACTGATTCCAGAGCCTGGTGAGGGGAGATGTGATTTTCCTTGTTTACTAACATTTACTTGGAGTGGTGTCTGGGACACCCAAAATATGTTCTGAATCAGTCAGAGGATAACAAGATCTGCAGTACTGTACAGATTACTCACTAATTTGACATTTGGGGATTTTTGCAAAATGTTAGGGAACATTTGACAAGATGCAAATTGCTATATCTGTAAAGTACGTTTGACTCTGAGGATGGGTGACACTCTCCCCTGATGTGGTTACATTTGTTCCTAGCGCCAGCTGTTGCATCCTGACAAGGTGGCTTGTTTTATTTTTCCCTACTGAAAGAGAAAGTGTTGGAATTTTGCTCTGAAAACATAATAACTAAAATTCGTCGACACCTACTGTGTGTCAGGTATCTTGACATCTTTTGTCTCATTTAATCTTCACAGTTATCCTATAAGGTATATATCATTAGCATCTCTACTTTTTAGTGAGGACACTGAGTTCAGAGAGGTTAAGCAACTTGCTTAAGGCCACACAGTTATGAAGTTTCTACGTTAGAATTTGAACCGATCTCCAAAGTCTGGGTTCCAACCAAGCAGCTGTCTCTTATACCACCAGAGCATCATCAAATTCTGACTTGGTTCTCTCAAAATTAGGAGGGGCAAGGAGAGGAAAATTTCTTTGTAAGTCCTTAGTTTTAAACAACTGGGCAGCATCTGTGGCCATGAAACCTTATTCTACACTGTTTTATAGTGAATTAGTTGGTAATTTAGAGCTTTGAAGAACTTCTTATCATGACATTGTTTTCAAAGTCAAACAAAGAAGACTGTGTTAAGGGAACTCGAATGGCTGTCCCAGGCCCCCATCCCCAAGGCACGGTTATCGGCCTAGCATTATTTTTGGCATCGTACCATACTGCTGGGACACTCCATCCCCTGTCAGCCCGATGCTCTCCCTGCTTCCTGTTGGCTCCGGGAGAACAAAGGGGGCATGTGTGTAGGATCTGGGTGTGAGGAACATAGGATGCCCAGGAAACAAGAATAGGGCCCTTGGGGAAAACCTGGCTCCTGGGGGGTAGTTCTTGGGGGAACCCAGTTATATGGAGGGGCTGTTCTGAGAAGAGGCCCCCAGAGATGCACTGCACACATCACAAGAGCAAGTAAACGCCTCTTCGTTCCAAAGGCCACTCCAATGGCACACTCTCCAGTTACCACTTTAAATGAAAGACAAAAACATTAAATAGGAGCTAAGAAACTTCTGGGATTTGTCATCCATTTCCTTATAACTCTTCTCCACTATCTTTGTAGGTATGTAGGGCCTGCCCCAATGAACAGTTAAGTTTCTCAAGACGGAGATGTACACTCTCTCTTGTTCTTCCTAACTGCTTTGTAGGGTTGTGTATGTGGGAAGTGCTTAATAAATGCTTGTTGAAATGCAAATGATCCGCAGAACAAAATCCATCCTGTGAATTTCAGTACTTTAGGACTTAATGCTTTAAGTATTGATAGTGACTAAGTTCGTTCTTTCTCTACTTAGAAACATTTAGAACAGGTTTTAAAAAATGGTGCTGTGAAAAACAGGAATATATAGGGTTACTTTTCAAATATCTGGAACAAAAAGCTAGAACACAGTTTCTCCACCATTTTGACTATGGAAATCCTTTTTTAATGTTAAAAAACCTTCGTGGACCCTTCCATATGATCCTAGTTGTACTTTTAATATCTATTAATTGGGGAAAAAACACAATGACAAAATGCTTTTGTGGTCATTTTTATTTTATTTTATTCAATCCAACAACACCTGTAAATTGCAAAGAAGAGAGTTTGTGGCCCATTATTTAAGCTACTTACGGGCAGTGCTTGGTCTTTGTGCTGCATAGACTGAGGCAACAACTCCTGAGCTGGGAGGCGGGGTTGAGTGGGCTCTAGCCTGGGAATCCCTGGGCCAGGAGTGTGGAGGTATTTGGCTTCTTTTGGTTTCTCTTCCTCCACTTCCTTTTCTATACAGTTAAAAGCCACAGCAATGTTAGCAGTTGCAACTCAATTAAGAGTGCTAATTCTAAATGCAAACTGGTGAATGGATGGGTTTATTCTTCTGGAACTTAATTACTCTAGAAGTGTTCCAAGTAAAACTGGCCCCACTTAATGTCTCATTGTACACTGTCCAAATGGTCTCCTCAATGTCATCTTCAGAGGCAAGGAGACAGCATGGGCTAGTGAATCAAACACTGCCCTGCTCATCTGGAGGCCCTGCTACTCAGTCTGGGTCTGTTTCTGATTGGCTGGTCAAGCCAATTCAGCTCTCTGGAGTGCTCTAAACTCATCTGTAGAATGGGGAGATTGAATTAGATGACCTCTGAAGTCCTTTCCAGGGTTTGTATGTTCCACATCCCCAGTAATGGCGCTAGAGCACCCAAGCCATCTTGCCAGCTACCAGGTGCCATCCGACTTCTCCTCTTGCCAAGCCACTATCTGCACCGACCAGCTCAAAACATTGCTCTGGGTCTCTGGTCTCTCTGAGGGGGCTTTCATTTCCTATTAGTAACCTTTTTCCAAGCTCTGTTGTCCAAGTTTAGGTCGGCTCATCAGAGCTGAACATGGAAGGTTTGGATTTTTGCCCAAGCTGTTCTCCGAGCCTGATAGCACATTCATTACTCCCTACCCATGGTTCCTGCTAAATGACCTCTTTAGTGCTCTAATTACATGTTGCTCTTCAGAAAGCTGGGGGTGGGGGTGGATGAGTTAACGAAGGCTGAGCGCTGAGATGGAGTACATCGTAAACACACTGAGTGAGCCTACCTTCCCCTGGCCTGATCACCCAGGGGGAGTGGGAACTGAAGCCTTCTGCTCCTTCCTCGCCTCTTTTTCCTTTGTCATTACCCATTAAAGATAATAATAACACATACCAAAGGTGTTGGTGTTGGTAGTTGGTGTTGGTTGGTAGTTGGTAACACATGAATTTAAAAGCTGGATGGTAATATTTTTACAACTTAATGTATATGGAACCACAGAATGAAAAAAAAAAAAAAACCACCTGAGGGAAAAGAAATGAAAACAAATGTTTTTTGAGCACCTACCATGTGCTCATGTAGGTTTTTGTGCATCTTACCAACAAACCTATAAGCTAGCTATTATGCTTGATTTACTAAGAAGAAGCAGGTTCAGAGAGGTTTACATATTTTCCAAGGTCACAAAGCAAGTATGTGCATAGTTGGGAATTGAACCAGTGTGTATCTGACTCCAAATTTCAGTATCCCATGCTGCCTCTCTATTAATTCATTCATTCACTAATTCATTCATTTATTCAACAAATATACTCTGATTATCCTATGACAAAGTATAATCACATAATTTTGGAGTTTCTATTTTAGTATTTTAAAGTTAATTCTACAAATTCCTTAGATGACTCTAAACTCAGTGGTGTCTTCTTCCATCATAATTTTCTCTGTCCTCTCAGGCTTCTTACACTTCTGCCTTGGGGGTCAGATCACAGATCCAAGATTCAGGATCCAGCGAGGTATATTTAAAGATCATCCTGTTTTTCAGTTAAGGAAACTGAGGTTCAATGGCTTGTTGAAGTGGTCACCTTGTCACTCCACCACATTCCAGGGATGCCAAGAGTGTATTTGAATTTACTTGGAGTGTTGAGCAAGGACGATTGTGCGCCATAACACACAGAGGATTTTCAAGTGAGACAGTTCACCTCGGGCATGTGTGTGTGCACCACGAGGGGTGCTATACCCATTGCATACAGAGACTGACTAACAAGTGACTTTTACTTAAGCTTGTTAACTACAAAACTGCATGGGTCAAATGTTAATGAAAGACAACCCGTCTTCCAAACTGGATCTCTGAAGTATGAAAGATTTTCTTTGAGGCTTCGTTTTGGGTGGTGGTAACGTGAACTTGTAGAGTCAAGTACTTTTCCTTGTCCCTGTGGAATTCTCTCCGCCACATTTTTTTGAAAGTGGCAAATACAATACGTTGAGTGATGAGAGATATCCATACTTAGGACAAAATAAATGATGTGATAGTAATATTAACAAGATGCAACTTTAACCAAGTGGTGAACTTGCTTAAAACAGGGGGTCTTACCATCTGATTAGTATTTACCATCTAGTATTTCAACATAGAACTTGAATTTTTGCAAACCAAGCGTTTAAAAATGTGAGCGTTGTTTGTTTGACAGACTGTCGAGACATTTGTGCAGGCTTAATGTATTAGTTTATTCTATAGCAATCAAGTTGTTATTATAACTACAAGAAAACCGGAAAAATAAAACTTTGACAGTCAAATCAGCCATAGGAAAGAAACTAAAAAAAACCACAACTTTGAGCTGTTCCCTGAATCTATAGTATGTTTGCTGAATTGGGGGTGTGAAACAGCAGGAAACCGTTACTGCATATGATCATAGTTCTAATGATTCCACTAGAACATAATAAACCTATAATATGTATGCCTCGAAATAAATTATAGATCCTAGAGTAAAAGGCAACTCCTTATTCAACATTTATCAATTTGGGAGAACGGCTCCCTTCTTCTGCAAATAAGTCATTAAGCTGCATGTTTCACCACCGAATAACTTTTGGAAGAATTATTCAAACCTTCTAAAGTAATTCACTTGTATCCCTCCTCTATTTTTAATAACCAAAAACATATACAAGAGATGCAAATATGCCTCTAGAATGTTTGAATGACTGGACAAAGCAGTGTTAAAAATTCAACAGCACTAATTACTAGCTGAGCAGTATAAAAACCTCTGAATAAATGTCAGCCTAGGAGATAAGCTCTTATCTTAATCTAATGACTCCACAGACTTAATTTGTCAGACCAGCCTAGTTGATGAAAAACAGGTTTCTATTCTCCAGTGTTAGCAGGAACATCTTTCCAAATCTTTGAAGTTGGATAGTAATACCATCAGTGTCATCCTGTAAAAATCTTGTGACCAAGCCAATTTAATTCCTATTGTCCTGTTACACTAATTAAAGTTGTTCCACCCCTCTTGGACAAATATCTAAAAGTGAAGCCAATGTGTTTTTAGATTTGCTACATTTTGAACTAATCACCCTTAACTCCCCATGTTTTGTGCTTTTTTTCATAGTGCTGGAATATCAGGGACCATCTATCTTCATATGGGGAAGCTGAGATTTCCAGAGAAATCCATTAATTCAGAGGAAGCCATTCATTGAGAGGCAATGTAGCAGAGCAGTTAAGAGTATGGGTTCTGAGGCAGAAAGGCCTGGGGACATTTTTGCTCTGTCACTTAGAAGCTGTGTGACCTTGGGTAGATTTCTTAAACTTTCCTAGCCTCAGTTTAATCATCTGTAAAATGGAGGATAATCACGGATATTATGAGGGTTAAATAAAATAGTGCGTGTTAAGTACTTAGAGTGCCTGACCCTCATACAGTTCAGCTTTCATTCATTCACTGACTCATTTACTTGTTTATTCATTCATTCATTCAGTCAGTCAGTCAGCAAATACATATTGAGTCCTAACAAGTCTATAACACATGCTAGGTGCCATAGGGCATATGAAGAACCAAAAGGCAGGGTCCTTTGCCTTTGTAGGATTTTGTATGAACTTCCTGCTCGAGAAAGCCCAAGTCTGACATAATCAGCTGATCTCACTACACCTGAGAAGGAAATTCCACAGAATGACTATGACTTTCCACTTAAACACCATTGTGAACCTTGTTACCGGCTTTCTAGAAAAATGGGGATGTAAATCTCCATCTCAGTGGCCTATTGTGCAGATGACATGAGGTGATGTATAGTGGACAACCAAATGTTGGTGGCCTCTCAGTCCTGTGTCTCTCTTAATCATGTGACTCAAAATCACATGCATGGTACAAACATGTCTAGTGAGCTCTCTTCCGTCTTGTTTCATCCCGCTCTTATCAGTCAGTGCTATATCCTTCCCAGCAGCCCATACTTCTTCTGTTCACTCCCCTCCTCACTACTTATGCTGCGCCACATTGATTCTCCATTCTACTGTATGTCACTTGGAGATATTTGTTGCTATTTATTATTTCTTTGATATCCTCACCTTAATTGTGATGACACAATATCTTTCAAACCCCTTGAAATTCATGCATATATTTAAAAAGTATGTATTGGGAGTCTATTATGTAATAGGAGCCCCAGTAAATATTAGGGACACCAAAATATGTAGGATGCAACTTCTACCTTTTAGAAACTTGACAGTGGTGTGGTAAATGTGGTGACCGAGGCTCCTAGAGTGCCATAGGAGCAGGGGTGGGGGTGACATTCAACTCAGACGGGGAACTCACTTGGTGAAGGTTTTCCAGAGGAGATGACTCTTGGGCTTAGCTCTGAAAACTAAGCAGGAGTCGGTCGGATAAAAATACAGGGAAAGGAAATTACAGGTTGAGGAGATGTGCAGATGGAAGAAAGTAGTTCAGTAGACAAGTGAAAGGCCTCGGGGGAAAGTGCTGGGAGAGGATGTGGAAATGAAGGATCACAAAGGTCTTATGTGCTGAGGGGTTAGAATTGCACCCTGAAAGTGACAGGATCCATTGATAAATTCTAAGCAGGCTCTTAATTCTCATTGGCATGTGTTGACCTGGTGTTTTCACCTGGTCTCCTGTCATCACTGATGACGGTTAGCTCTTTAACTCCCTCTGCTCTAACAACTTTCACTCTGCCACCTGGACAACCATTTTTTCCTGTTACACCCCAAACTGCTCCACCCTTGAAGCTTCCAGCAGGAACATTCTTGTTCCTAGTCACCATCACTTACCCTTCTACTTTGTCTTTTCCCTCCCTCCCTCAAAGCCTCAGCGAGACATCCATTACTTGACCCTTCCTCCTCTTCCACTACTCAATCATTTCTGGGCTTTACTTCCCACCCTACCTAGTCAGAATCCCATGGGAATTTCTCTTACCAACCTTGCTAACGTCCTTCCACTCCCAGTCTTCAACATGATCCATTCTCTTCACTGGCTGGAGAAAATGGAACAACTCTGGCTAACAATTCCACTTGTCACTCACAGTATCTAGTTTCACCCTGAGCTCTCGGTATTGGCCTTTTCCTCAACTCTCCTAGACTTACTTTCACATTCCTTCCTGACTCACTGTTTCGAGCTATCCCAGTTTGTACGAGACGGGTTTGGTGGCCATGCCTAATGTGCCCTGGGAGCTGGCCTCTAGATAGCTATATTTTTCAGCATGTAACCCATCGTCCATCCCAACCCTGACACAGATGTTTCGATGAAGGTGGACACCTGATACTGAATCCCTGTGAGCTAATCTATTGACTGACCATTGGACAATCAGGTTTTCTTTTGACAAATTGTTCCTGTATCGTTTAAATAGACTGTACTTTATTTGAGCTAACTTCAATGGATTTCTCTTACTTTTCAACCAAAAGCTTTGATGAGATCACTGCAGCCCTCAACTCTCAGCGCTGCTACTGCTCCTCTCACTTTGTTTATTAAATTTTAATAAGAAAATAGAGGCTCTCTAACCAGAAGTTCCCCAGTTTTCCTTTAACCATTTTCAACTGTATTTCTCACTAGTTCTACCTTGTCTCAGAAACACTCCTACCTAGTTTCTTTTTAAAAATACAATTAGAGAGTTTATCCACACTTATTAAGACTTAATTCTGCTACTTTATTTTATGTTTCCTATTTACTATGCTTTTTATGTTTTTCTGCTTTCTTATTGTGTGGGTTGACTGAGTTTTCTTTACTTCTTTTTCTTCTGTTGGTTTGGAACTTACACTTGATGTTTTTATTTTTTTAATGAATTTTCCTAGACTTTTAACATACATATTCAAATTTACATTTTCCCAGCAAAGCTTAAAGTTAATCTGTTCTCCGTCATTCTCCTCCTAGAAGCTTTAACTTTCATCTGAGTAAATTTCCATTGATGCTGTATTAGAATGATCTAGTATTGAGGTTATAACTTGTTTATAAACACAGGAATAATTTTATTATTGTTTATAATCAATACTTATTTAGATTTACTAACATGTTTTACAAATTTTTTTTCCATACATTTGTTTCTTCCTTCAAGGTTAATTTTTTTCCCTTACTGAGTACATCTTTTAGTAGTTCTGTTTGTTTGTTGTTTAAAGAAAGAGCTTGTGGTCAATAATTTTCTGAATTTCACCTGTTGAGTGGTAGTTTGTATAGAATTCCAGACTCAGATTCATAGTATTTTTCCTTGATGCTTTGAAAATTATTCCTTAGATTTCTTATAGTCATTGTTGCTAATGAGAAGTCCACTGTCAACATGATTGTCATTCTCTTATAGGTTGTCTCTCTTTTATCTCTGATTCTTTTTTTTTTTTTTTTAAATTTTTTATTTATTTATTTATTTTCCCCCCAAAGCCCCAGTAGATAGTTGTATGTCATAGCTGCACATCCTTCTAGTTGCTGTATGTGGGACGCGGCCTCAGCATGGCCGGAGAAGCGGTGCGTCGGTGCGCACCCGGAATCCGAACCCCGGGCCGCCAGCAGTGGAGCGCGCGCACTTAACCGCTGAGCCACGGGGCCGGCCCTCTCTGATTCTTTTAAGTTCTCTTTAATTTTGATATTGAGCACTTTCACTATGATGTATCTAGGTGAGGATTTTTAAATCTTTGCCCTTTTTGGCACTTGATCATCTATCAGTCTCAGAACTCATGACTGTCTTCAGTTCTGGCAAATTCTATTATCTATCTATACCCTACCCCCCTCCTCCATTCTTTCCAGACTATTCTTAAGAAACTACTGTTATGTTGGAGCTTTTTTTTCTTTCTTTTTTTTTTTTTTGTTGGTGAGGAAGATGGTCCCTGAGGTAACATCTGTGCCAATCTTCCTCTATTTTGTACATGGGATGCTGCCTCAGCATGGCTTGATGAGCGGTGTGTAGGTCCGAACCCGGAATCCAAACCGGCCCAAACCCTGGGCCACTGAAGTGGGGCAAGAACTTAACCACTACGCCACTGGGCTGGCCCCATGTTGGAGCTTTTAATCATTTCTCTATGTTCTATGTCTTGTGAATTTTGCTTTTTTTCCCCCAGCTTTTTATCTTTTTTGATAGTGTTTTAGGTAGTTACTTCAGTTCTCTCTACCAGTTCACCTGTGTGTAATCAAATTTTTTATTTCATAAATATATTTAATTTCCAAGATGTTTTTTATTTTATTATTTCCTGGTCTTCTATTAGGGATGTCATTTCCTTTTATCTCTTTGAATATTTAAAAAACTACTCATTTTAATGTCCTTTTTATGTTACTCAAATATCTCTATTTTCTTGGGTTTAACTTCTTTTTTTCTGGTTTATTGGCTTTCTCTCCTTGATAGGGATTTTTAAAAATGCACTTTTTAATTTTGTTTGTGAACTCATCTTTTCATTTCTTTGGAACCTGTTGTCCTGCGCATGGGGATGGTTTCATGGCTGCTTCTGCCTCAGCCCTACAGCCTGTTTCTTTTTTTTTTTTTTTTAATTTTTTGTTTATTGCAGTAACATTGGTTTATAACATTGTAAAAATTTCAGGTGTACATCATTGTACTTCTATTTATGCATGGACTACATCATGTTCACCACCAAAATACTAATTACAACCCATCACCACACACATGTACCGAATTATCCCTTTCACCCTCCTCCCTCCCCCCTTCCCCTCTGGTAACCACCAATCCAATCTCTGTCCCTATGTGTTTGTTTATTGTTGTTATTATCTACTACTTAATGAAGGAAATCATACGGTATTTGACCTTCTCCCTCTGACTTATTTCACTTTGCATTATACCCTCAATGTCCATCCATGTTGTCACAAATGGCTGGATTTCGTCGTTTCTTATGGCTGAGTAGTATTCCATTGTGTATATATACCACAGCTTCTTTATCCATTCGTCCCTTGATGGGCACTTAGGCTGCTTCCAAGTCTTGGCTATCGTGAATAAGGCTGCAATGAACACAGGGGTGCATGTACCTTTGCAAATTGGTGTTTTCAAGTTCTTTGGATAAATACCCAACAGTGGAATAGCTGGATCATATGGTAGTTCTATCGTTGATTTTTGAGGAATCTCCATACTGTTTTCCATAGTGGCTGCACCAGTTTGCACTCCCACCAGCAGTGTATGAGAGTTCCTTCTCTACATCCTCTCCAACACATGTTGTTTCCTGTCTTGTTAATTATAGCCATTGTGACGGGCGTGAGGTGATATCTCATTGTAGTTTTGATTTGCATTTCCCTGATAGTTAGTGATTTTGAACATCTTTTCATGTGTCTGTTGGCCATCTGTATATCTTCTTTGGAGAAATGTCTGTTCAGGTCTTGTGCCCATTTTTAATTGGGTTGGTAGTTTTTGTTGTTGAGATGCATGAGTTCTTTATATATTTTGGAGATTAAGCCCTTATCAGATGTATGGTTTGCAAATATCTTCTCCCAATTGTTAGGTTGTCTTTTCGTTTTGTTGATGGTTTCCTTTGCTGTGCAGAAGCTTTTTAGTTTGATGTAGTCCCATTTGTTTATTTTTTCTATTGTTTCTCTTGCCTGGTCAGATGTGGTGTTTGAAAAGATGTTGCTAAGACTGATGTGGAAGAGCGTCACTGCCTATGTTTTCTTCTAGAAGTTTCACAGTTTCAGGTCTTACATTCAAGTCTTTAATCCATTTGGAGTTAATTTTGTGTATGGTGTAAGGTAAGGGTCTACTATCATTTTTTTGCATGTGGCTATCCAGTTTTCCCAACACCATTTGTTGAAGAGACTTTCTTTTCCCCATTGTATGTTCTTGGCTCCTTTGTCAAGATTAGCTGTCCATAGATGTGTGGGTTTATTTCTGGGCTTTCGATTCTATTCCATTGAGCTGTGTGTCTGTTTTTGTGCCAGTACCATGCTGTTTTGGTTACTATAGCTTTGTAGTATATTTTGAAATCAGGAGTGTGATACCTCCAGCTTTGTTCTTTTTCTCAGGATTCCTTTAGCTATTCGGGTCTTTTTGTTGTTCCATATAAATTTTAGGATTCTTTGTTCTATTTCTGTGAAAATGTTGTTGGAACTTTGATAGGGATTGCATTGAATCTATAGATGGCTTTAGGAAGTATGGACATCTTAACTATGTTAATTCTTCCAATCCAAGAGCACGGAATATCTTTCCATTTCTTTGTGTCTTCTTCAATTTCTTTCAGCAATGTTTTATAGTTTTCGGTGTACAGATCTTTCACCTCTTTGGTTAAGTTTATTCCTAGGTATTTTATTCTTTTTGTTGCAATTGTAAATGGGATGGGATTCTTTAATTTCTCTTTCTGCTACTTCGTTGTTAGTGTACAGAAATGCAACTGATTTTGTATGTTGATTTTGTATCCTGCAACTTTACCATACTCGTTTATTACTTCTAAAAAGTTTTCTGGTGGATTCTTTAGGGTTTCTATATATAAAATCATGTCATCTGCAAATAGTGACAGTTTCACTTCTTCCTTTCCAATTTGGATCCCTTTTATTTCTTTCTCTTGCCTGATTGCTCTGGCTAGGACTTCCAGTACTATGTTAAATAGGAGTGGTGACAGTGGGCATCCTTGTCTGGTTCCTGTTCTTAGAGGGATAGCTTTCAGTTTTTCACCATTGAGGATGATATTAGCTGTGGGTTTGTCATATATGGTCTTTATTATGTTGAGGTACTTTCCTTCTATACCCATTTTATTCAGAGTTTTTATCATAAATGGATGCTGTATCTTGTCAAATGCTTTCTCTGCATCTATTGAGATGATCATGTGATTTCCTACAGCCTGTTTCTGACGAAGGCTTACATCTGTGACACGGTTGAGGAGTCTATCACCCTGCAGAAATGGTAGAATTCTGGCCCCTCCCCTGAAAGCAGTAGGACTAGGGTCCTAGTTCTGATATAGGAACTCAGTGCTTTCCCCTGTGTATGGGCAGGTGACTTCTTTTTGGGTGATGGGTAGAGATATTTTGATCATCTCGGGCTGATGGATGGAGATATTTTGGTAGCCATTAATGATTGTAAAGCATGCTCCGGACTTCTAGCTTCATAGGAGTGGCTTGTACCCATGTGTGCATTGGATATTCAACTTTAGCCTTCACTGAACACTCTGCTTTCCCTTCTGTTTCTCTCCTTTTCAATATTTATTTCTAAGGAGACTTCTCTGGTTTTTTTGTTTGTTTATGGAATATGTTTATTCTTGTTTTTGAGTATGACTGATTTTTTAAAAATTCTTTTATTTTTTAACTCAATAGTATATGAAAGAGTGTATGTCTTTTTTTGTACAGTACATACTTTGTTCTTTAAAATTTACGTTCACCATACTTATAAATTACTTTTTACTTCCTTATTTATAATACCTTAACATTTTTATGTTTATATTATATTCTATAATATAGCTGTTTTATTATTAATTTAATTTTTATTAAAGCAATACATGTGTATTATTTTAAAAGTCATATAGTACTAAAAAGCTTATAATAAACCAGAATAGCTTTCTTCTTCACTCTGAATCCTATACCCAATAGACAACCACTCTCAATTCTTCTAGCTCTTTCCCTTAATATTTAACTTCATATTTCTAATAATGGCTGACACTGCTTACCATATAACAGTCTCTATTCTAAGTGCTATTAACTCACTTAATCTAATAACATGTTCATTTCTTGACTAATCAATTTTAGTAATATTTTAGCCATAGTAGATAAAAATTTAACTCTTCTAAATTTTCTTTTTTCCCCTTCCCAAATTTGTTTAAATAAAACAGTTTATTTTCTTTATTATGCACATGCAAATGTTGTCCAGTGATGAGCCAAATAGTGAATTACAGTTGTGTTTGTTTTCTTGTCCTGCCCTTCACTTCTCCTGGAAATGACAATTGCCTCAATTTTTTCCTTATCCCTCTTTCTATATACTTATGATTAATTTTCCAAACATTCCAATATCTACCATAAATGAAAAATTTTGTCCATGTAGAGCAGCTCTAATTTTTCTAGAGAATTTCTCCCAGAAATTTTCTTCTCCTACTCCAGTGTGGACTTTTTTCTCCCTGGAAGATTACATAGCTGTCATTATATGATGCTTTTGCCTCTCTCCTGGCCTGTCTTCTAGATTTCATGTCTTCTCTTTTTTGGTTTATTTCTTGTTTTGTTGATGCACGCTTTCTGATAACTTTCTGAAACATGATGTTTTAGTTCTTGCATGTCTAAAATGTCTTTATTCTACCCCCACGTGACTGACAGGCTGTGAAGATTTCTAGATTGAAAATCATTGTCACCTCAAGTTTTGAAGACATCCCTCCACTTTTCTAGCATCTGCTATTGCTATTGATGAGTCTGATGCCAATGGGATTGGTTTCTTTGTAAGGGGCCTAATCTTTCCCCTCTGGAAGCTTTTGTGATCTGCTCCTTAATCCTGTTTCCCACAATATCCTGTGTATTCTGAACTTTCACAGTGATGTACTTCGGTGTAAATTTTTTTATTGGGGGATGGTTGGTGATGGTGGTGGTGGTGGTGTCATTATTGTTTTAATTTCTGGGGCTGAGTTCAAATCACATGTCAATTTTTTAATCCTCCACTATTATCCTGGTTTTCAATTTTTAAAAATTTTTGGACTTATTTTATGACCTAGCGTATGTTCTATCTTAGTGAATATACAACTGCACTTGAAAAGAAGTTGTTGGATGCCTGATAAATATCTATAAATATCAGTTAGGTCATGTTGATAGTATTATTCAGAACTTCTATGTATATAGTGATTTTGTTTTCTAGTTATTCTATAAATTGTTGAGAGAGGGGTGTTTAAATCTCCCACTGTGATTGTTGATTATAAATTTCTCCCTTTAATTCTGTCAATTTTTGCTTCTTGTATTTTGAAGCTCTGTTGTTATACACATACATATTTATAATTGTTATGTCTTTCTGATGATGTGACTCTTTAATTATTATAAAAATGTCCATGTTTGTCTTTGATATACTCTTTGCCTTATTGTCTGTTTTAACTGTTATTAATATAGCCATTCCAGCCTTTCTATGCTTACTGTTTACGTCATATATCTTTTTTTCATGTATTTACTTTCAACCTATGCATCATCATATTTAAAGTGTATCTTTTATAGTCTGAATATTTTAGGATCTTTTCTTTTAAAAATAAATTCTGATCATTTCTGCATTTTTTTTTGGCATTAACATTTAATGTAATTAGTGATCTGGTTGGATTTAGTTTATCCCCTCTGAATTTTATTACTCTCATTCCATTTCCTTCCTTCTTTTGAATTGTTTGAATATTTAATTTATCTATTTGCTTTTTAGTGATACCACTTTGCATTATTTTAGTCTATGCCCCTAAATTAGTACCCTCTATATCAGTCAGGGTCCAATCAGGAGATAGAAACCAAAGCAGTTATTGAATAGAGAGAGTTTAATATAAAAAAGTGTTACCTAGGTAACTGAAAGGGTACAAAGGGGACTCTAAGATATCATGAAACTAGGAAGTATCTATCACCCTTAGGGCTGAGAGAACAAAGAGAAGAGATTGTAATTATTAAAACTTAGAAGCTTAAAGAAGGAGCCCCACGGAGGTGAAAGTCAGAAGTCTGAGGAGAAGGTGACGCTTGGCTGGTGTTAGTGTCTCTGCATTAGAAAAAGGCTGGAACCCAGACCCTGAGGAGGAAAGCACATGCTGGCCGGCATGTAGTGGAGTCTCGGGATGGGGGAAGGGGCTGCGGAGAGACTGGCTCTGTGAACTGGAAAAACTGCAAACCGGATTCAGCTGCTGCTACCTGAAGGAACTGCCACTGTTAAGGTGAAGAAGCATTGCTGGGTTGACGCTCTTGGGAACCACAGACAGGAAGCCCACAGGAAGCAGACAGGAAGGAGCAAGTCCTTGCTTCCTCCTCCAGCCTTTGTCTTCCTTCAGCACTCCCTATTAACAGGGATTTACAAGAAGTCAGCTGGCAAAGCAAAAATGCAGAGTCGCAGCCCAGGATCACAAAGTGGAGAATAAAAGGGCGGGCCTGGAGCTTGGAGATGACTTAATAACTGGTCCTTCTTCCTATGGTGTAGGACATCTTCATGTCTCTTTTATCTAAAAGATTCCTTCTCTTGGACCTGCTTGGTCTGCCCATCTTTCCTACACCACCATACTTCTTGTCTCTTATTAACCTTTTGTGACTAGCAAATATCACAAAGGGATGTCATAAGGGAGATAGTTGGTGCTCAGAAATGTCTGCTGGATTAATGGTAATACCAGAGAGTAAATGATAAGTGTCAAACGAGTAGTGCAGACTCTAATTGCCATGGAGGCTCAGGGGAGGAGGCCATGAACTCGGGTGGCCCCAAAGTCTTCACCGATGAGATAGGTCTTCAGATAAACTATGATAAATGGGAAGAGTTTAAATATGTGGAGAAAAGGATGAGGCGTTCAAGGAGGAGGGCACGGCATGACCAAAGACTTGGAGGGAGAGATGAGCTAGACGATTTAGGAGACAGGCATGGCTAGAGCTGAGGCTTCCTTCAGGAGTTTGAGACTCCCTTAGGGATGGAGGCCTTTTAACGTCTGGCTAAACTGTGGAATCACAGAGGAGCAGTTGGGACATTGTCGTGTAAGAGCTAAAGAGTAGGCGTTGATGGTGTTTTTGGCGGGAGAGGGTCTGATGAAGACAGTGCTGAGTTAGAGGCTGTGCAGAGTGGTGGGGTGATGTTTGCTGCTCAGGTCTTGAGCATGTTGTGTAGCAGAATGGTGCTGCTGTTAACAGGAATCTGGAAATCAGGAAGAGAAACAAGTTCTTAAATTTTTTAATGGTTCTGGGATTTTGACTATAGTGAATTTGAGAGTCCACATTTGGAATCAGGAAAGTGCAGAGAGAGCCAGAGAATGAGTTGGGGATAGGTCTGAGAGGTTGGAGGAGCATCCAATGGTGTAGGAAATGTGGAGGGAACAATTTCAGGTCAGCCTGTGGTTGTCCTGGCCTCTGCAAGCGTAGGTGACAACTTCGAGAGGTAAGCAGTGCACATCGGCTTAGTTGAGTTACAGTCAGCACTTGAAATTAGGGATGGATCACCTGCTCGTCTCTTGACACCCCTCCTGTTTCACTTCCTCCCCTGCTGAGGCCATTGAATTATTTTTTCTCTCTTTGAGGACCACCTTCCCTACCCTCTGAAAAAGAACCTTTGCTTATGTCTTAAGTTGTGGCAAAGCCTCATATCTGTTTACCAGGTTTAAAAATATGATTTTTTTTTCTATTTTCTTCTTGAATTGTGCTATCTCTTCCTTCTTCAAGGAAAACAATTTATCAGGAAAAAAATATATCTGACAGGATCCAAAAGGGAATTATAATATATTGCTGAGAAAACTAAACGTATTTGGTAACCAGAAGGATGGACGTGTTCAAAAGGCTCTAGTTTCCTGTCCCACCAGAGTCTTTGCTATGCGTACATATGAGAGGGCTTCTGTTTCCTGCTTTGGTTTCTGAACTTTGCTAAAGCATTTTTGCTGTCTTAAGAGTGACCAAGCCCTCTTGATTGGAGCCTGGGAAAGCCAGCCTCACTGCCCCAGCATGTAACTTCAGTGAACCACATGGGCTGCCAGGGCCGCTGGAGATCCTATGGGTGCAACTCCACTGAGACCAAAGGCAAGATAATCAGCCCAAGGAGACAGTTAATTTTAGTACAAAAGAGGTTAGATGTGATTAATTTCTAACATCAATGAACCAAAAGAGCTAACAATCATTGGAACAAAACACAGAACCACCAAATACTCCAGGTAAAAATGGCTTGTGTCAGCTGAGATGGGCCTCAGCATTAGCCAGGGAGACAGGCTTCAGGTGGCTCAGGAGCTGATGTGGAGGACATTTTCAGGTTGTCTTTATAGGAAAAGAGGTTTGAATCATCCAAGACTTAGAGCAATAGATTTGGAGACAGGAAAGAGAATAGGAGAAGAAAAGAAGGTAAGAGAGGACAGGAGGGTTTTTGTAGGAATATCACAGCTCATTCGTCATTTCGTTCATCATCATTATCTTCAGAAAGCACAAGGCCAGGACAGGATCCATGCGACTTATGCTGCCTCTTAATCATGCCCTCTCAGCTGCTGCGGGAGAACCCTCTCCATGGCTGTGCTTGCTGTGGAGCAGAGTTCAGCCTCCCCTCACAAGCCCGGCAGTGCTCCCTCACGCACCTCCACCTCCACCTCCACCTCCACCTCCACCTCCAGGATGGGCTCTTTGGTAGGTGTCTTATTCTCTGTTTGAGCAGTGTGTTCCCTTGTGCCTGAGCCATACGTAAGGACTTGTCAAAGGCCATTGTTCATCGTCACATTGTTGATTCTTTCAATTCTGCAAAATAGCTTAAACAGCCCCTTTTTTCTTTTTCTGAGACTCACGTAGCATCTGAATTCAAGCGTTTGGAGGAAGGCCTATAAAATCCATGTTGACAGCAGGATGAGTGCTCAGATGGGGATGCACAAAGTCCTAAATCCTTATTTTAATGAGGGAAAAACCTTCGACCCTTCCTGTTCCTTCTTCTAGGTCATTATTTACCAGAATACTTGGGGGCCCGAATTCCATCCCCTCTATTTAATCACCCTGTCCTCTCTGCAGTCACTCTATCGTGCACATACTTCTGTTATTGTCTTCACATATGACACATTATACGTCTTTCATTTTTCCACGGACTAGGACAATGGCTTAATTATCTGTGAATCTCCTGTACCTAGATCAGCGTTTGGTATTTATATATTGAGTAAGTGAGTGAATGGAAGAACAAAAGCCATTTATGTTGAGTGAAGAGTAATTAAATTGAGAATGAAGCTGTCTACATCTATCCCTGGCAAATAAGAAGGGAAATATTGTGAGAGTCTTGTATTTGTGAGAGGAAAATCTAAAAACGTCTTTCATTGTACTTAAAGAGAAGACTCTGGGGCTTTGCTTAGGGTCCTGGAGTGGGATCTAGGGCTGGAGTGAATTTCGACCTGAGCCCTCCTGTGTCTGTCTAGTGCATGTTTCAAAGCAAGGATTCATAGCTCACTTTCTTTCTACCTCCGGCCATGCCTTCCCTGTTCTCCACTTTTCCTTATGGCTCACATTGACAGAGATCAGAAGGTAATCTAACTGCTCTTGGTGTGCTGTCCTGGTGTCAGACCAAGTATCCAGGTTCAGAAAATGCGTCCCACCTCCCTAGTTTTTCTTTAAGGGTGTGAGCTTAGATTGGGTGGACTACATACTTAAAGGGGAGAATGACTTAAAATAATGTAACAGGGTGTGTTTGTCAAACAGGAGAGCAAACAACTACATTCGATAGTGGTTGGGGAGGAACTGGATTTTCCCAGCGCTCCCACAGGCATCCCTTGCATCACTGTAACCCCTCTCTTGAGCACCCTAGAATCCTCTGGTTTCCAGTGAATGGTCATTCAAAGCCTTGCTACGAGTGTTCATCCCTTATTGGGTTCTATTAAAGCCTCAGGCATGCACCCTGCACCCTCTCTGACCTACTCATTTTTTTGGCTGCAGAGCTGGGGAGCCAAGCTGGCATCATGTGGGGAGTTTCCACGTGCAAATGTCCACATCCTTCATTCACATCCTTCAAGGGTTTTCTTTAACATTTTTTGATTGTGTTTCTGAGTACATGGTGTCAACAGCTCTCAGAACTGTTAAGTTTTCTATTTATCCTCAGGCCAGGAAAAGGCACAGATCACTGCAGTGTAAAATTACCAGTGGTTTTGACAGTGACCTGGAAGAACTATGAGATGAAGAAATTTAGCGTTGAGAGCTGAGGTCCAGCCCCAGGCCCATCTTAACCAAGAAGTTCTGCTCAATTATATAGGTCACAGGAAGTTCTACTAGTCCTGAAAATATTGAACTCATCAAACTTAGGTTGGGTTTTGTTGACGCGTCTTGATGAATGGCCATTTTTGGACACCAAGTACTGTATTTACTTGTTTATTTCCTCCTCTATTTCATTCCTATGCAACCTTAATTTTGAAAAGTAATTCTATGAGTTTTGAAATTTGCTTTTTATTTCTTTTGTAGGAGTTCTGTGAATCAGCACAAACTTTTCTGAAGGCTTAAAAATATTAGTTGGGATGGTAAAAAAAAAAAAAGCCACATTTGATGAAAATAGAAGGAAAGGGAATTATTTCTTTGGAATTGCTCTTGCCAAGCCTTTGAAGAGGGGATATAATGGTCATGAGCTCAGGCCTTAGAGCTGGACCACTTTGGCTGAACCCTAGTTCTGCCACCTCCTAGCTATGAATCTGTGGGTAAGTTACCCTCTGTGTACCTCAGCTTCATCATGGAGGTGGCAGTAAAGATGCCTACTTCCTAGGGCTGTTGTGAGTTAATGGGTATCAAGCACTTAGCACAGTGCCTGGCACATAGAAAGTTTTAATAAATGTTAGCTCCTATTTTTAGTTAGATGATAACTTGAAACCGTTGCAGATGTATTGTGAATGTAGAATCACAAAGTTCACTCCGGGCAGTATAGAAATACATACTGAAAAAGGGAATTGTGCAAATAGACATGACATAGCTCAAGATAGTTGTGTTTTAAATAGAAGATAGTTCTTATGTGTCTCCTCAGTCTATCAAGGCACCCCTCAGTCAGACCCCTCTTTAAATGACCCTGAGCCTTCTACGTCAAGTTCTTGGTGTTCATAAACCTTGGTGAGTAGTTACTTCTTAAATGTAATCTATTACCTCACTTCCAAGGGCCATTTTAGTTTCTTCAGATATAATTTGGGCACTTGTCACTTGTTCCCGAACTGCAGGAGACACACGTTAAGGTCTCCTCAGCTCTACTGACCTTCCTTAGGAGGCTAGGGGTCCCAGATTCCCAAAGGCTCTTTTGTAAAATCCTTCCCACAAAATTCTCCCTTAATTTCCACTCTCAGGGCCCTTTTATATCTTCAATGCAAATGATAGATTTCAAGGCTTATGCAATTGGTTCTTCTATATTTCTCCTTTTGGAAATTCTTTTTTTTTTTTTTTTAATTTATTTATTTTTCCCCCAAAGCCTCAGCAGATAGCTGTATGTCATAGCTGCACATCCTTCTAGTTGCTGTATGTGGGATGTGGCCTCAGCATGGCCGGACAAAGGGTACGTTGGTGCGAGCCCGGGATCCGAACCCAGGCCGCCAGCAGTGGAGTGCACGCACTTAAGCGCTAAGCCACGGGGCCGGCCCCTCCTTTTGGAAATTCTGCATATAGTCTAGCACTTTCTTTGGAATGCAACATCAATTGTATCTTGGTCCATCAGTCAAAACTTCCAATTTAGCATTCTGTTACATTTACAAACTTATCCTTTGTACCTCATCACGGCACACTGGATACAGAACATTTATAACTGCCCAAGCCTCAATTTTGAACCAATAGAGTTAGGGGTAGGCGAGGGAGGAAACTAAAACTAACGTTTATTGAGTTAAAGTAATTTGCTCAAGACTCGCATAACCAGAAAATGGCAGAGCCAGAATTCTCCTCCAGGCCTGCATGTTCTAAAACCCATGTTCATTTGATATATGAAAAGGTGTTTACACAAAATCTATCCAAGGAAATGCTTTTTTACATTCCTTCTTCCTTAAACTCTCTTGATTATATTCATCATTCTCTTAAAATGCAGTCCAATAATTTTTGTTTTTTGGTAAATCTAAGAAAATGTCAAAAATTTAGGCATTTTCTTTGCTTCTCATCCAGCCTCTTTCTTCTACCTCATGAATGAGGAATGAGTAACTTCCATTTTAATAGCCTTTGGGGGCTTTAATTTTAAACTATAGAATTAGTGACATTGCCATTACCCTAAGAGGATGTGTTTATTAACTTGATTATAAATATTTGAAATCCATACTCTAAATTCAATTTGTCAGATAAGAGAAAAATCCTGTTAATGTGCTTTTATGTTTTATTACTCCCCTGATATCAGTGTGAGTTTCAGAAACCAAGACATAGCTTCTACTTCCTAACTCCTAACAGAGAAGGTAAAAAGAAGCAGATCTTTCTGTTAAAATGCCTTAAAACTAGCTTTTGCCTGTACCTAGACACATATATGAAACTTCAGAGCAGTAAGGAAAAAGAGAAACTCCTAAGAGATTCAATACATGAAAAAAACAGGCTACATTCTGGGGAATGAGAATCAGAATAGTTTTTGACTTCTCATCAGCAACATTGGATGCTAGAAGACAATGGAATTTGCCTTAAAAGTTCCGAGGGAAAATAATTTTGACCATAGAATTCTATACCTAGCCAAACCACCAGTCAAGAAGAAAAGGTGAAAAACACGTCAAACATGTAAGAAATTATAGTTTATACTTCTGAAGAAGAAAATTCAGAGTGAACTCCAGCAAAATGGAAAACATCATGAAGGAGGAAGGGATGGGATCTAGGAAATAGTAGCTCTAACCTAGGAGGGCAGAAAGGGAAGTCCCTTGGTGACAGCTGGGCAGCAGCTAAGGAGCAAACTGGATGGGAGCAGAAATTCAGAGACAGCTGGGTGACATTTCAGGAAAGAAAGTGATTGGTCCACAAGTGAAAATATTTATATAATTATGATCATATAAACCCCATTTATAGGTTATAGGTTATTAATTTTAAAGTCAATCTCTAGGCAAACCCACAGAAGGCTTGATTATGATTACAGAAAAGGTCATAAATGTTATCCATTTTCACAATGTAAATGTATTAGTTGAGTTGACAGATATTGCAATGTGAAATGGGGGGTGTGGAGGAAGAGGGAAAGATAGGGCCAACAATATCTTTATCAAACATACATAAAGTTACTGAAATGAGAAACAGACATTGTCTATATTATTTAACACTACAAATGGCACCAATCAGAGAACCTAAGCTATAAGTATTAGCAACTGGGAAGAGCGAGGAAGATAAAGTGGGAGGGGTAAGTGTAGGGGAACTAAATATTCATAGCAGGGAGTGAAGAGCTATTGTTTAAAGTTGATAAAAAGAGAAATAGCGGGGGGCAGCCCCGTGGCATAGTGGTTAAGTTCTCACGCTCCACTTCGGCGGCCCGGGGTTCACAGGTTCGGATCCCGGGCACCAACCTACACACTGCTCATCAAGTCATGCTGTGGCAGGCATACCACATATAAAGTAGAGGAAGATGGGTATGGATGTTAGCCCAGGGCCAATCTTCCTCAGCAGAAAGAGGAGGATTGGCAACAGATGTTAGCTCAGGGCTAATCTTCCTCACCAAAAATGAAAAAAAAAAAAGAGAGAAATAGCGATATAACCCTGTTAGAATTAAAAAGGTAAGCACCAGCATATTATAAAGCAAATAGATAAAGAAACATAAATTATTAAAAATGATTACCCGTGGGGAGAGGGGCTGGGCATGGGGATGAAAGGTGAAAGGTTGTGGCTTTTTATAACATTATTTATTTTATCTTGAACATGTAGTACTTTGAATATATATATTTTAAACAGCACTTGCGAAACCACTTTAGTCTGTTGGCTACTGAACATTTCAGTTTGTCCTGGTGACAGTGGTGGGGTGGATTGTAATAAAAGAAAATCAGTTTGCCCCCAGGCATAGGCAGGTGGGAGGAAAGGTAGTAGGAGTGTGGTCATCAGAAAGGCCTTCTCAGCCAGGAAGTGGAATGGACTGCATTTTTCAGGGCAGTGTTCTACATATTAAGGACATGCAAATGAGCTTCTCCACCAATTAAAACAACCACAGAAGTCTAAAGAGGCCAAATCTGAGCAGCAGGTGATTAAGAAGAGTGGCTTGAAGCAAACCAGGGACTGCTTAGAAGATTGCCCGTTGTCATCATCGTGATGAGCAGGAGATGTAAGCCAGAAATACTTACTATTCGGTTAGCCCAGCCTTAAATGCTACTGACTGTGGGCCAGGCTAGACAGGAGCTATCTGGGCAAATCTTGACTTGAATCCAGGCCCTGGGGAATGGAAGCTCATACTTCTCTCTACTCAGCTATGAAGTTTTAGTTCTCATGCACAATTTCCATTTCGCCTTCTCAATCCATGTACCACCAATTTTACCAATTGCTCTTGTAATTGACTTTGCTATTGGAAGAAACTCCTAGAATGTTGGAATTTCTCTTTCTATTACATGCTTTGCTCCAAAGAATGTGTCAGTCAGGGCTAAAGCAATAGTCTCAGGGCAGACAGCCAACTTGTATCTGATGAGAACTCGGCAGTAGAGTAGTTGCAATATGCTGACTTCAGAGTGAGCCCGCAGCCTTGACTGAGACCCTGGCAGGACAGCCCAGAGCAGCTGGCTTGGGCAAGCAGGGGACCTGCCTCAGCTCAGGGAAGACCATTGGCTGGAAAGCGTTTCCCCTTGCTCTTTCCCTGCTGCTCATAACTGGGTGAAATGTGACTCATAACTGGATTTCTAAGTCTGATAGCCTAAAGCAAGTTTTGGCCTGATGACTTTTATGGAGATTTGTGTTTACTTTGTGAAAGTGGAAGCAACAATAGGAATTATAGGAATTTAGAGGTTTTTGCAGTGGTTTAAATTTTTTTTTACAGAATGCATTTGCAAGAGTTTAATGTTTAGGGGGTGGCGAGGACATCAGAGAGCCTCAAATGCTTTAGGGTATGTTGGGGAGATTTCAAATGAGCGCAGTTTCTGAATTCCTTGATGTCATTCTGAGACCTTCCTTGAAAGAACACTTAGCCCCTATAAACACGTTTGCTACATGTTCCATCATTTGCAAGGTTGGTTCCAACCCTACACCAGGAAGTGGGATTTGGGGGCACAGGAGTAATAGGGCATCAATGGATTCGAGGGTCACCTATTCTAATCAAACAAGAAGTTAGTTTTATGGTCTGTTTAGTTGGGTAATAAAAGGAACAATATTTCTCCAATCCATCAAGTTCCTGGTTCTCACACAACTTCCCTCAAGTCCTTGGCAGGACATACCTGAGACTAAGAACTTGTAATTCTCCAGCAAGGGAAGAAGGTTCCTGATAAAGGGTCTTGCTTATCACCACCCCAGGGGAACTTTTTGGATTCTTCATTTTAAGGGCCTCGGAAACCATTATGTGTCATCATTTTCCTAAATCTGATTTATGTTCTTTCCCTCTGACGGAGTGGAGGTTGAGGGTGAGGTTGGGAATCACTACCAAGCTTCACTGTGGCCTGAGCTCTCTAGGCCTCTACCTTCGTCTCCCCTCATTTTTCTTTTATTACCTTTGTGGGTAGCTCATCTGTAGAAATCCTTCCATGCCCTTTGGTAGACTTGGCACCAAGCAAGACGGAGGTTTTCAAGCTCTCTGGCAGCAGAGACCTGGGCTGTCACTGGGGAAGCTGCACCTGGACTGGACCCATTTGTACTGATGGCACTGGGTCCTCCACTATCTGTGCAGCCCTAAAAATAGCTCTCAATTAACATTGCATTTCAAGAATTGGAAAATTTCCCAGAAGTCCATTCTTTTTTCCTTTTCTATTTCATTACATTTTGCGGTAATAATACACAAGCCTGCAGAAAACATGACGGGTAATGAAAAAATGTAATTAATATAAGCAGTGTAAAGCATGTTTTTTTTTTCTCTGTTGTCCTTGCAGAAAATTGCTGCTTTAAACCAAGCAGGATGTGAAAATGCATAAAACCCCCCTTTAATCTGCTGTGGTGTGTAAATATCTTATGCAAAACAGTTAAGTCAACTGTCAGATTTTTTTAAACATTAAATCACATATTCTTGTAGAATTTTTTTTTTTTTCCCTATAGGACAAATTGAGTGATTTAGATAACTATTTTTGAGGGCGGAGGAATGGAGGTGATGGTGAGGATTTTCAAAAATACACCTAAAAATAAGAAGAATCTGCTTTTTGGATGGCTGCTCTGTCCGTCGGATTCACCTGGACAGCTTTAAGTTTGCTGTCTCTCGATACACTCAATTTTGGTACAGTACTTGGGAAAAGTAAACTATTGCTACTATTTCACACCAATGCATTAATCCAAATCAAGTGCTAAAGAGACCAAGAGGCTGTGGTATATGCCGGCATTCCTCAGACCATTTCAGTTCACTTATCTGCCCCACTAGCAATATCTAGAGGCATGTGACTGGAAGGTCACAGCAAAATTTCAAAGCTGAAATACGAAACATTATTCCCAAAACATCTTCTGGGGCCAGACAGGAAAATGCTTATGGTTTGTTTTCGTTTGTTCTTTGCCTCGTTCTTTTCTTTTTTTTAAACTGCAGCTGACATACATCATTGGTTATTGTTTATTTCCATCTTGTTCTGGGTTCTACAAGTTTCCCGTGGCCCTGGGGTGTGTGAACTTGAAGATTTCGCTGGGGAACCGCTGGCCCCGTCCCCTCTGCTCCATTGGGATCCCTGGGGAAGGTAGGTCCCCCAGCTGAGAAGCGGTGCCTCTCTCCTGTGGCATTCTGGGCAGCCATTTGGAGTCCCAGATGTAGGAAATGAAATAATCCACGCTCATACAGTCACAAAGTGCCCATCTGGCACCCAGGAACCTTGCATGATGGAAGCACACAGGCGTGAGCTCCCTTTTGTTATGGTGTTTCATAAACAGAGCTGCAGCCAGCTAGAGAAGAAGGACTTGGGACGATAACAATCATTTCCCTCTCCCCTCCCTTTCTGCCTGCTCCCCTCAAAACACACACACACACACACACACACACACACAGACACACACACACACAGACACACAGACACACACACACACACCCAGCCTTAACCTTTTTAAAACATAGGGGCCAGGGAGGGAAAAAAAACTGGAGAGATCCATCCTCTAAAAGGTAACATTTTTTTCCAGAGGGTCTGAAGGAGAAATTTCCATTAGCAGCTGAATGCCTCCCCACCCCTCTCCGTCCACATTATTGTTTTTATGCCCTCCATTCTAGGACTCACAGGCGATGGTGTGAAATGTGACCAGTCAACTCTTAGCTAACTCACTTCTTGTACATCACCCGAAAAATAAGGGAAAGCAGCAGCAGGAGGGATTTCATAAATCACACAACTGCTGCTCTGCTTCCTAGTCCTGAAACCAAAGTCACGGGAGAGTCTAATAAATGACCCCAACGCTTTTTCTTTCGTTTCCTTTTAAGTGTTCGTGCCAAAGCAGGAGCAACGGAAGCCCGACAAAGGAGATGTTGGTTAGGGGACCCCTTGTGCCGAGTGTGTGTGTGTGAGGAAGGCGTGACTGTCCCCACAAATGCTTGCTGCTGACATTCAACCCCAAGTTGTCATTAAAGAGCGAGCAGACGTGTAAACGCAGCCTGCTGGGGCAGGGTGTAATTGTTATCCTGTACCAGCAACTTGTTTCATCTACGGCTCTAACTCTGTTATCCTTTAAAAACACAGATTTCTAAGAGACTGGTGCTCAACAACAAGCACGAGATCCCTAATGGATCAGGTAACTCAGGACACTGTGAAGAAGTCCAGCGGCAAGGATGGGGCTTAAATGAAAGACCAGTTAAGTCCTATGCTGATTTGTATTATCCTAGTATTAAAATGAGGGAAAAAATCTTAGACATTTCACTTGATGTTGTTCCTAACTGTAATAAAAAACATCAGGTTGCATTACCCTTCCCAAATATCACATTCGGCTCTCTCAGCAGTTCCAGCCTCCCAAGGAAACATTTTCAAAGCAGCTAGATTTTTCGGCCCCAGAGAGGAGAGCAATCGATGAAACACAGGAGAGCCCACCCCTGGCCCCTGCTGACCAAACGGCACGCGGGAGAAATGAGGTGGCCGAAAGATGTCCCAGTGGAGTTGAGGTTCCTGGACTCACGGATCTCTCTTTGGGGACCTCACTCACTCCTCCCAGGCACTGCTCCTGCCTTCTCAGGGAATGGGATCTGCTTGTTTACAAATCCAAAGCACCAAGTGGGTAGCACAATGTGATGTTTGTAAATATGATAAACCATTACAATATTACAGCTCTTCATTTGGAAAGCCATTTAGGCAAGAAACGATTACTGACCCATGATATGTAAATGACGGAAATGCAGAAATTAGTATTTGGGTCAACTCATGTATTTTTCAACCATGAAATGAAAATCTCAGTATGCACATTCCAATTCATACATGAAAGCATTACAGTGCTATTAGTTGACTATTGTGTTAATTTATTATTGTCTTAGTTAATGTTTTCAGAGCCACCATGAAGTTATATCTGTACTTTCAACGCACTAATGTTGCAACTGAAAGAGGGACGCATATTCCTCTGGGTCGGCTGGTTTCCTGGGGGAATTCCACTTTACTTGAGGAGAAAGGAAGTGATTCTGAAGGAGAGGCTAAGTACCTCCTCCTCAAATATTTCAAATATGAGATCAATCTAACACTTCCTTTTCTTTTGAGTCCATAAAACCACAAAGAACGTGTTGGACAATTATGCTACTCTGACAAGTTCCCAGATGCCATTGGGGACATAAAAGAATCCCAAAGGACCTTTGTCTTCAAGGTTGAAGCAAAAGAGACTCACTATGAAAATGGTGCAAGAACTCAGAGGGAGAGATTTTAGGAAGGCTCCTTGGAGGAGGTGATATTTAAGCTGGTTCTGAAGTGCTGTTAGAGTTTAATAGGTGAGAGGAAGGAGAAAAGTCATTCCAGGTGGACAGCAAGAGGAAAGTCCCAGAGGATGGAGTACTGTGCCACATGGACTGAGGTCCAGCTTGACTCAAACAAGGTGGATGTCGAAGAGCAGAAGGTATAGGAGTGCATATGGAGACGTCAGTTTGCAATGACATCACATGAGGTGGGCTACTGAAGACCATTCAGGCTTCCTTCCCAGAGTGAACCAGATGAGGGCGATTGGAAACCAGTCTGGGCCTACATAGATCATGTGGAAACACAGCAAGGACTGGGGATGGGAGAGACTGCGGCAGGAAAGCTGGTTAGGAGGTAGGACTAGCAATTTAAGGTTAGGGAAAGAGGGCTAGAGTTGGCTTGCTTTGTCATGTACATTAGGAGAAATGGCAGCAGAGTGGAGAGGAAAGGGTGGTCTGGGAGACAAGAAATGGCAGCGTTAGAGGTGAGCCTAAGTGCTGCATGCAGAGGGAGAGATTTACTGTCAACCCTTAAATTCAATGGTTTTAAAGAGCAAAATGAGTATGTGATGCAGAGAGTAAGTGAAGAAAAGAAATACTGATGGTTTTACCTTTTAATCTAATTAATTGGCTAGAGAGAACTCTCTGTATTTCCACTGTGCAACTAAATCTCCTCTTCCTTTAACCTCGTACATTATAGACTCCAGATTGGGTGGTGCGGAGATCTTTGGCTTCATTTAGCCTTGGCCCTTGGATCTAGGGTGTGCCAACACCTTAAAGACAGGCACTTAGTCAAACCCTTTACTCTGGAGGTGGGGAGGGGTGTGTTCAAGGTCAGAAAAGATGGTCTCCCTGAGAGGGAGTCTGAGTGCGGGACAGTTTTGAATAGGTGGGTTAGACCAATAGTTCTCAATGGAGGTAATACAGCCCCCTACATAGTGCTTTGGGAATTTCTGGCAGCGTTTTTCCGATGTCACAAAATGCGGTGGGAGCCAGAGAGGCAGGACATCCTCTGTTCACAGGACAGTCTCCCACAACGAAGAATCGTGCCACATCCACGTGGCTTTTGAGTGTCCTGCCAGGCATTCATGTAGGTAAGCCTGTTTATAATTATCTAAGCGTAAAACCGAACTCCAATTTACATATTTTGCTGCTCAGTTTTAATACACACTAAATTTTCCATGAATTTACAACTACCATGTATATTAAGGGAAGATTATGTTTTGTTTTGTTCAGAACTTTGCCAAGAATTAGACACTGAGAAAATCATATCGCTGGCAGCGATGCTGCTCTATTTGAGTGGCGTTCGAGGCTGTCATTCCACACAGAGATGCAAGAATTTGGTTACTTTTTCATGTTTTCCATATGTATGTGTTTAAGTACATATTATTTTATTATGAATTACTTTCCTTTTGTTTCTTCTTTATATTATATTTAGGGCATTATATTGATGTTTTAAAATATATGTGTGTAGTTAATATACTATATGTGATATATATGTCTTATGAATTTTGTTTCAGAATAGTAAAGGGGGGGATTATAAAATATTTGTTATAAAAAGGGATGTTGGGTCTAATGGAGTGAGAACCACAGAGTTTGAAACACAAGAAACTTAGATATGACACCTTATGAGCGACCATCTTTTATTATTAGATGAATGGTCCAACAGTGGGAGCCTGAGAGCACGTTCCTGGAAGGTCCAGCAGGCAGGAGACTGTCAGCATCAGGAGCAAATGCGTGCAGATCGTGTAGCCCCAAGCACCAGGCTGGGATGAGAGATGGGACTCCAGCCCACACGGAGGCGCCAGGCAAGAGCAAGGCCCCTCCTCCAAGGACCACAACTGGGGCCCAGAAACAAAGGAACAAAGCTGAAAGCCAGTATCCAAGACATGGGTGCAGGTGGGACCTAGGGTTCAAGATAGCGGGCCAGAACTCAGGTCAGAGGCTGAGGTCCAGGCAGACCACCAGCAAAGGCTCTCCATGTTGAGTCACAGTGTCTGGGGTTAGAGCAGCTTAATACGTTTTGCTGCAAATGCATATGGATTCACCTGCTGGGTTTTGAAGAGGAAGCCGGATGTGGAGGCTGGGAACCACACTGGATCTGACACTTCAGGCAGTTTTATCAACTAATTGGAAGAACCAGAGTATAAATACATAGCAAATGAATCAACCAGACAATTGTTAACAAAGAGTACAGGTGACAGTTCAAGAGTGTCCGAAACCCTGCATTGCCTCCCTTGGATCCAGGAAGGCACGAGACTCCAGGACATGAGAGAGACCTCTAGGCTGGAGTGGTTTCTAAAGGTTTCACGGAAGAGCAAAGGCTGGAGCTGGGCCTTGAAAAGCAGATGAATGAATAGTTGATTTCATTCTTTCTTTCCCTCATTCATTCAATAAATACTTTGGAAACCCTTCCCCTGCGATAGATGCTAAAAATAAAGAGATGAACAAGAGAGATACTGACCTGGGTGTCACAGAGGTTACAGGCTAATCTGGGTTTCAGAGAGGCCAGCAGGCTAGAATACATAGCTCTCAGCCTGGAACTGGAGGGAGTCCTAAAGCCAGGGAGGCACAGCCAGGGCCTGCTTTCAAGGAGGTGCTCCTCCTGCTAGCTGCGCTGCTGCTGATCCGAGCATTAATCGTGCAGTGCATACTTTCTACCCGTTTCAACGCTTAAAGGAAACTAAAAATGTCATTAATATAAACTCTTAGAGTTAGGCGTTGGCAAACTTTTTTTGTAAAGATCCAGATGGTAAATGTTGTAGGCTTTGCAGGTGTTTCATGAAATATTATTCTTGTTTTTACTTTTTTCAACCACCTAAAAATGTAAAATCCATTTTTGGCTCACAGGCTGGATTTGGCCTGTAGGCTACAGTTTGCTGACCCCTGGTCTACACAGTTCCTTTTGTTCAGAGACCAATAAGGCATTCAAGTGCACTGGTGGACGATGATAAGTAATATTTATTATAAGTAATATTTGCAGAACACTACACATTGTCCAATGTTATATATATACGTATATTATCGCAATTGGCCCTCAAAGCAATACCACTGGAGTAGGTAAGCCACACACTAGTGTTATTCCTCATTTCACAGATAAGTAGATTGAAGCTCAGGAACGTTCAGACGTTGCGTCAAGTTACAAAGAGCCCCCAAACCAGAGGGACACTGGATCTCAGTCTTTTGGTTCCAGAACATGTCCTTGCCACACAGCTGCAAGTATGAACTGGCCATACAACCAAATCATTCACAACTTTCACAGGGCACTCTAGTTTTGAGTCTGAATACATTTTGAAATTAAAGGTTTATACTTAAAAAGCAAACAAACACACACTGGCGATCGTCTGAATTATGTCAGTGCTATGAGGAGAGGAGGACTGAGTAGACTGTTCTGTGTCCGGCACTGTTCTAAGTGCTGGGGACACGCCGCTGCATTCAACAGATGCGATCCCTGCTCTAATTACTTGTTTACAGTCTAATGAAAATCATTCTAATGATAATGACACACTAGTAGGAGGGAAGGCAGCTACCTAAATGCCAGTATTGTGTTTGGAGTTACAAGTGTTTTATTACTAATCTTCAAAATAATGCTGTAAAGTGGGTCTTATTTCCTCCATCGTATAAATACTTTAGTAACAATAGTTAACATATGGGACTTACTCTGTGCTAGGAAAGACATGCTCAGAGGAGATAACAGAGCAGATGAGTGGCCAAGGGGTATTTGAACTTGGGTCTATACACCCTAGAGTGTGAGGCCTTCCACTTTGTGCTGAAGTAAAACCCTGGGCCGTGGCCATTTGACCGTACCAATGCACCTCCACTTTTCTATGCCTGGTGGATTTAAATCAGATTCTTTCATCTTAGGACTCTGTCATTTATGAGCCGAGGCAGCCAGAGAGCACTTATTCATTAGTGCTTTACACTGTGGTGGTTGCTGAGATGGCACTTCCGGTGTCATATAATGCTATTTTTTAAAGCTTATGACTCTAAAGTAATTGCCTCATGGGTTACGATTTCATCAATGTTCAAATGCTGTTGTTGCCGTGCAGATGGGCAATTTTGAGGCATAGGTATCTACCTCAAGCTGTCAGGCGGCACTGAGTTTACTTTAAAAACACTTAAAAAAGTAGATGGAAGTAATGCCCTGGTTGGAATTCCTCCCATCCTTTGGCATGCTCATTGCGCCTTTACTTGCTTTATTCAAAGGAAGACCACTGAAACCTCTCTCTAGGTATCATTAACTTTATTGTTTAACTTGCATGAATGTAGCAAAATTTAAGTTCAGAATCAGATGACCTTTCTTTAGCTCCTCAGCCTATTGGCACAGGTGTACAAGGGAGGTTTTGTGGAAGCTTTTTTTTCAATCATCGGGAAATTATAGAATGTTAAGCGTGGTGAGGGACCCTAGGAGGCTTAATTTTAAATTTCCCAAGTTTTCTGTGATTGAGACTTTGGCAGAAAATAAAAATTTCTTTTGGCATTAAAAAGGAATTCTAAATAACAAATGGTTTTTCCTTATAAATACATTTTTCTGAAGAACTTCATTATTGCATAAACTACTTTTTCAAAATTAATTTCTATTTTTTTAAAAAAGATGTAACCCATGTTTTCAGTGTGCCATTAGGAGCTCAGTGATCACATAGAATAACAATGTATTAAAAGCCATACAGAAAAGAACCCATTTTTAAAAACCTGTAACTCAACAGACTAAAAAAAATGACAGACTAGCCCTTCATGCAAATTAGCTAACTCACATTTATCAGAGAAAATATTTCATAGCATGAACAACACTGTCATTTAAGAAAAATTAAATGGAGCCCAGAACCACACATTTATTTTTACTGCATTCATTATTCATTTACTTGTTTCTTTCCTCCTTTTTTTTGAATTGTAAGTTTTGAATTCAAAGTTCAGTAGAAAAGAAGCAGATGATTTTCCCATTTTAGTGACCCCGTGGTTAGCAGCAATAAAGCAACAGGAACAAATCTGGCTTGAAACCTGTCCAAACCCACATCTCCCAGTGTGCACAAAAGGCAAAAAAGTACGACGTGCAGCGGATATTAACATGAGTAATCTTGGAAATCTAAATATTAAACATATGTCAAAGATTATCAAATGCACATCCACATGTCTTATAGAGACGTCTTTCATCCGACGAGCTCCAGCACATTTCAGTGTGCATGGGCTGGTTCCCTGGCTGCGAAGGCCTCATCAAAGCTTGGCACATCCAGTGACGACAGTACTGTTTTTTAGACTGGTAATAACGCCTCGGCTCCCACTGAAAGGCAGTCTTATTAATCCCGATCCCCACCTGGAGATAATTATTTAAGTTATTATTTAAATTAAATTATGAAATTATTTAAATCCACGTTGATTAAGTCATTTACCCAGTAAGCTGCACCGTTCGGGAAATTTCCTGGGGTCTTTGATTTGTGTTCTGACGCCGAAGTCACTGGAACCCATATTCAACTCCATCTACAGGGCTCTTAGCATAGCAATCCAGAGAAGAATGTTCCAGATGAGACACTGAGAAGTAGTATTATCTTATCTCCAGGACACTGTGTGAAGGCTGTGACTGAATTCCTCCTGTCCATTAGTAAAATGTGCTCGTCATGCTTGGCATCTTTTTCCCTCCAAACTTTATTCTGTGGGGTAATTGAAGTTATATTTTGGAAATACTTAAGGGTATAATACTATAATAGGGAGCCAGCCAAATGTTTTTCTGTGTGATTGGCCATTGAACAATATTATTTTATAAAATCTTAGTGCAGCATGACCTTACTTTTTCTTAGCCTCAGTTTTGTCATCTGTAAATTGCAAAAGAAAAGCTGACTCGATATTTCACAATGAGATTATGTTTATGAGAAGACTTTGTAAACTCCAGAGCCTTATACAAATGTGGAACAGTATTATTACCATAAAGCACATCTACCAGGAAGAAGTCCCCTGAGTGATAACTGGGGCACTGAAATCCAATTTTGTTTCCACATCTATTCATCCTTGGCAAATCTCATAGCTTTGTATAATTTGCAGAGTCTTCATTATGAAGCTAACCGTGTTGTCCTGTGTGTACTACTCGGTAGGCAGGCTGAGTGAGGCAGAGACTAAACACTTACCTTTGTGCTGTTGCCCCTCGGGGAGTCTGGCTCCTACTAGGTGCTCAACAAAGGTGTCCTGAGTTGAACTGCATTGTGCGGAGGGTAGAAGGACTTGGAGTAAATGAGGCAAGTGATTCCAAGATAAATTGCCAGTGTGGCTGAACCTCCCCAGATTGGTGGTGTGACAGGTTGCTTGAGAATGAGAGAGAGGTACCAGCCGTTCTTCACCGAGGAGGAAAGTGCCCAGAGCAATTGTGATGGGGGGTGTTGCCCTCCGGCCCCCCTTCCTTTTCCTTCTGATGCCTTCTCTCACCTTCTCTTCCATCTTTTACCACCTGGAGAAGGAGAAGCTGCTTAGCCTTTTTTTTTTCCCCCTCCCCAAAGCCCCAGTGTGTGGTTGTATATCCTAGTTGTAAGTCCTTCTAATTCTTCTATGTGAGCTGCCACCACAGCGTGACAACTGACAGATGGGTGGTGTGGTTCCATGAGTGGGAAGCAAAGCCGGGCTGCCAAAGCGGTGAGGGCGCCGAACTTTAACCACTAGGCCATCAGGGCTGGCTCAGCCTTTTCTTCTCTGTCACTTCTAGGCTTTCTCTCATTCTATGAGGTAGAGGAAGCCTAGATTCTTCCGGGAACAGCATGGATTCTCCAGCTCTGTTCTTTAGGGAATTATAAGAAACAATCTGCAGACTTTGTCACTCAGCAGGAGTTTGGGGGGGGGTGGCTTTTTAGGGAAAAATCTGAAATACATCAGCACACACTTTTGGGTGGAAGATTTGCTTACTGAATTTATCCTTAAACCAAAGCATCTATTTTGGTCATTAATATAAAACATCATTTACGATAAGAATAGTTGCTATATTAATCTGTCTCTTTTGACCTAGTATAATCTCCTAGACCAAATTTCGAGAAATAAATAAAGAAAAATGTATTCTCAAACTGTTTGACTTGCTTTTGTCAATGTATTCCCAAATAATAAGACTTGATTCTCCCCAAAGACATTTGATACCCATCCTACCACCTTTGGAATAGAAACTATTATTATCAGCTAAAGAATCTCAAAACTGAACACACTCTTCCCTTTCAAGAACAAAGGATTAAAGGAAAGGCGTGGCTTACTTGCTATTGTCTGAGTTATGAAGGATGTAGTTATACGCAGCCTGTTCTGCTCTCTTCCTGCCTCCTTATCTTTCTTCCGTCTTTATTTTTATCTTTAGCCTATATCTCATAAGCTGAGTGTGCAAGACTATCCATCCCTCAGAGCATCACCTACCCGGGTAGAGATGCAAACAGATCTGGGGCTGCAGCCGCTGCCTGAGCCATCTCCCTCTGGACCAAGGGAACTGAGCTCTGAAAGAAAAGCCAAATGCAAAAGTCACATTTTAGCTGCTCTGTAATAATTTCCTTTTCCTCTTTTTCCAAGCCATTTTCTCAAAAATACATAGAAAGCTTTGCTTTTGGTTCTAAGCTGCAAGGAATCGAAGAAAGGAGAGGATTTGCAGAAGATCTAGATTTTGGCTCATTGAGAGAGAATATTATCTTTAGCTGATTCAGGTGAGACTATCAAAAACTAATGAAAGTTGCTGAATGTGATGACAGATCGGCACTCAAACACTTGTATACTTTCTCACCTCTATTTTAAGTGAAATATTAGATGAAAAAAAGAATGTGTCTAGAATGAAACTCTAGTGACTTACACGTTCACATTTTCAGGGAATGTTTAAATGAAAATATTTATAAAATATTGATTTAAATATATCACACTCAACTCCTAACTGATCAAAGGCTTAAAGTCTGTTTATATGAGTAACTCTTTAATGAAAACGATTCACTTGTCATTTGCATACGTGTGTACATATATTTACTGGAATCAGCCGAAATAGTAAACTGCAGCCAATTGGAAAGTCAACATGTTCATAGCTATTTAGTTTATTAAAAAATGTGTTTAATTCTTTAGAGACACCATATGAAGAATATCATGGCCAGCTATAGGCACACATATTTTTGCTTGGGGCTTGATTACTATAATTCAAGTATTTCAAAATTGTTATTCAGAACCAATGAGCAGCTATAGTTGGATCAGATCTTAGAATCTTAGAAGTTGGGAAGGTTGTTACAGATCATCTAGTCCAGCGTTTTTTGGACTCTCCTGATGATAGTAATTCCTGGTCCTTATTCCAGACCTGTTAAATTTGAATCTCCAGGGGTGGGGCCTCAGAAACTGTTTTTATTTAAACTATGTGGTATTTTTATCATCAGGAAAGTTTGAAACAGACCTAGTCCACTGGTTCTCAGCCTTGGCTATGTATCAGAATTGTCTGTAGAGGCTGTCGAAAATACAGAAGGCTGGGTAGTGGGCACCATGCCCTTAGATTCTAATTCCATTTTATGCATCTACATTATAAAAAGCTTCACAGGTAATGCCAAAGCAGGTTTGGGAATCAGTGGTCTAGTCTGATCTCCTACGTGTCAGAAATCTCTTCCAAAACATTCTGCTTAAACATTCTGACTCAAAACCCAGCCTTCCCCTTGTTGGAGGGCTCATAATTTTAGACATTACTTCCATTTATTGGGCCAGATTATGACTTCCTATAACCTCTACCCACAGGTCCCAGTTTGTCCTCCAGAGCGATAGAATAATTCTTTCAGACGTGCAGCTCATAGATAGTGTTCACTAAATGTCAAGTTGTTCCCCTGTCCCCACATAACTATCCTCCAAGTGTGCAGGCCCCATATTTGACCTATTCCTTCACAAGTGATGACCCCATAAATCATCTCTTTTTCATACAAAACATTTCCACTTTTAAAAGCACTCTTTGTGATCTGCATATACTTAGAATCCTCATTACCTGAATCCAGACATGTGCAATATCTTTATTAAAATTAATCTACTCCACAAATATTATCAAGCACCCACTGTATGTCAAACTCTGCCTTAGATAAAGAGTTACCACATGACCAGAATTAAACCCAGATGGACTTTGAGTGAACCTACTGGGGATACAGTTCAGACCCATTGTTTCAGTAATGTACCCCATGACTATATTGGCTATTTTGAAAGCCATGTCACACTGTTAGTCTCTAGGTTAGAACTTACCCAAGACCTCAGGACTTCATATAAGTTACCGTTATTATTATTATTACCACTGTTACTCTTATAAGCTTTATAAAAGACCACTTTTGGATAGTGATATATAGTTTACACTGTCTTCCTACATCCCTAATTCTCACAGCAGCTCTGTGAACTTGCATTATTATTTCTAATTTAGAGAAGGAAAAACTGAGGCTCAGAGAAGTTTAGGGTATTGATTGAAACTGCATATGTAACATCCAGTCAAGCTAGGACTTGAACTGAGGCCTTCTGACTCCAAATCTGAAGCATTTTCTGTCGCCTCATGATGCCATAATAAGTGAGGGCTTCCCTGCCTGTACTTTAGCAAGTGGGACAAAGTAGGGTAGGACATTACTTTTTCCTATTCAGTTGCATGTGATTAACTTTGACCCTTTATTCCAGCCTCTTGAGCTCTCTATAAATCCTTGATTGAGCTATCAGTGTATTAGCTGGCTTTGTCTTCAATTAGTATCATCCACAAATTGACTGAGAAAGTCTCTATGTCCTTATCCAGGTTATTAAAAACTTTGAACAGTGCACAGCCAAAGAGAGACCCATTGGCTTATTCCTGGGAGACCTTTCTCTGACTTAGCATTAAAACAGTAACTAACACATTGGTGACCATTTTTCAACCAGCCAGTATTTTATGTACCTGTGCCATCATTCTGCTTGCATTTCCCAATCTTGACATTCAAAGAGATCATGGAAGCCTTAGTTCAATGTCTTGCTGAAGTCATGATACATTATGTCTGTGGAATTCCTCTGATGCACCAAAGAGAGAATGATCACCTTTCAGCTGGGTGAACCATTTTAACTGTCCCAGAAATCAAGTTACCTCATTATTCAGAAACACTCAAGACATTCTTTTAAATCTTGGAAAGGCCCTGTGGGAGCCCCATCCTTCAAGATCCAGCTTGGGTGTCACCTTCTCTGGGAAGCCTATTTTGATCCCTCAGGCAGATTTAACAACACCCTTTGCTCTCGCCCAGCATGCTGGTCATTTCTCTGGGACAACACCTACCACATTACCTTGTAGTTACGTTTTCTTTTCAACCTCGATATTTGAACTTCTTGAGGGCAAGGACTGCATTTTATTCACCTTTGAAGTCTTCCACAGTATCTAGTATAGTGATTGTCACAATAAGAGAGTCACAATAAATATTTGCTGAATGAATGAATGTGTGATTGAATACATATACGAGTGTAAAGTTTTTACTAGATAAACAACATTAACAAGAATCCCCTTCTATTTCTTTTGGGCTTTGGTACTTCTTATTGAGATACCCAGGAACAATGGACAAAGCCTGATAAGGAAAGTCCGACATCCATATATTCCCTGAAAAGGAAGAATTAATCCTTTGGCCCCCTTGCGTAGTTGTAGTTTTAAGATTAATCTTAACTCTGTTTGTAGCCTATAAAACAAAACTAATTGCAGAATTCAAAGCTTTAGAGCATTTTTAGGTGGCTTGATGGGAAAGCATTGAAATAAATACAAACATTTAGATAAAACAACCATTTTAATAGTATTAACTCTGCCAATTAATGATAATGGAAGAGCCGTCCAATTAGCTAAATCGCTAATAGTTTTATCAAGCAGAGGTTGGTAATTTAAAGCAAACAAATTCTTTCTAATTTTATCCACTTGCACACCAAGATATTTAAAGGATAACAGGGGATCCAATAAAGAGTATTGCTCAAGAAGAGCTATGTTTAAATCTCCTAATGGCTATAGCATGGAGTTACCCCAATTAGTCAGAAAACCCGAGCAGTCAGTAAACTCTTTCAAGCCTCCATAATTTGGGGTAAAAATAAATGAGATACGACAAAGGTGCTGCTTGCAGTCATTAGCATTATTACTGTGGTATATTTGGAAGATGGAGAGTGCTCTGAGACAGTCAAGTGTGTAAATTTAACTCATCAAATCCAGCAATCGTGAGGGCTCCACACTTATGCTCAGCTTCACACTGCAGCATTTCTGGGGGGGTTTTCGTGCAGGTCACTGCTCGACACCCCGTTTCAGGCCAGAAGGTCAGGGGGAAGTTCATGTGCTCAATGCCCCAGCAAGGCTAGGGTTTTCCCTGTCAAACCTCCATGGAGAATTCAGGCACGTAATTGCATAATTCAGGAAAATCCTCTTAGGACCAGAGTGATGTTAACATTTCTTACAATCCCTATTTTATTTTTATCAAGAGAATAGACTTTTAACAACATCTGGGTTGTCTGTATTTGTGAACTTCCTCAGTAGAGATCCGGTCAGTTAAGGACAAATGGCAAATGGTAGACTGAAAGGGGCCTTTGTATTCTGTCTTGCTTGAGTACAGGATCAACCCTTAAAATTTCAGAATTAATGATGCTGTTTATTCCACATTAGGGTATTGCCAACTGAGCACTGTGCTCAGATGGACAAGCTTTAAAGGAAAAGGAATAAAATGGAGAGCATCTCCAGAGCATTATCATTGTCGGTGTTAGCAGGAAGGAAGTGTTCTCTGGCTATAACAACAGTTTATTGAGCCACTTACTATGAGCCAAAGCACTGTGTTAATATCTTTGTATTCATTATCTCATCAAGCTTCCCATCAATAAGGTGGGCATTACCCCTGTTGTATAGATGAGTTTACTGAGGCTTGCAGGTTAGGGTAGCTTGCCCACAACAGCTAGTCTTGGAGCCAGGTTTCAGAGTTAGGGCTCTCTAACTACAAAGACCTTGCTCTTTACCTGGATCGCATACTGCCATCCTGGTCCCAGCTGCTGGCATGTTGTCAGTGCTCAGTGTATACTGCAGGAGGATGATGGTCTCCATGTGTTCCAGTGGTATGGAGAACAAATTCCCTGTGGACAGCCCTGTGGGGTAAATGCAGAATGAACTTGACCCAGCTGGGCATTTGCATCAAAGTGCCTCACCAGAGTTCCCAGCTGCTCTGGCAGAGTGCCCAGGCACTGTCCCGGAGTCCAAATGGAATGCTCTTTAAGATGCCTCTGGTTTTCATTTTCCAAGTCTTGCCACACACAACAAGTGGGCCTGGGGCTGGCCTCCAAGTCCCGACCCTGCCTCACTTCTTGTTAGCAGTGGAAGGCTGTGGAAACAAAAGGAATGGGTGATGTCAGTATCTTGGTATCAAGAACTAACTTTTCTCTAAAGTGTTAAAAGACTTGTCATATCCATCCGTAGAATCAAGTCTCAACAAGGATCGTTAGAAAAAAGATTGTCAGTGATATAAGCCATTTGGAACTTGTGTTTACTGAGAAATAAAAGCAAAGACAAGTTGAAAGTTTTAGGGCTGAGGGCAAGATGGGCTGAAAGAACACTTACAAACCTAGACACCTAAGCAGGTGGGCCGGGCTGTGCAAGGGCTGATCAATATCAGGGAGCAGTCTTAATTTCTCTCCCTTTGCGTTCTCTACTGTTCAGTTTATGTCACTTGAAGTATGTTGCTATCTCAGGAAAGCAACTGTGGAGATGGAGCTATATCTGACCCTAAGTTCAGATATTGGCTGTGCCACTTAGTAACTGTGAGAGAATGGACTGGTCATTTAACACCCTCAAGCACAGATCTCGTGGCAAAAAGGATCTTGCAGATTGTAGATACTCAATGACAGGTTTTGCTTTCTAATTTTACTATTCGTTACTACTTGCAGAACTGTATAAGTGATAAGCAGAACTGGTCCTTGGCAGAACTGGTACTTTAGTTTGAGAAAAAAAGCAGCTGAAAAATACCAGGAGCAGTCTATGTTTGGTTTCTGGTCCCAGAGATTTTCACAGTAATTCCACCTCTGCCATCAGCTGAGTGTGGGGGTGAAACCCTGGGCCAGGAGTCTGGATCCTTGGGCTTTTTCCCACTTTGGCCACTATCTTTTGTCGGGTTTCCTGAGAAATAGACTCTAATATGGAGATCGCTATGCTGGAGGTTTACTGGAGAGTGCTCTCAGCAACACCTGTGAGGTTGCAGGATGCAGGATTAGTCAGGAGAAGATGAAATGTGATGTAACTGTAGCAAAGGCCTCAGCAGATCCCACAAGGAGCTCTGGAGCTGGAGTGGCCTTTCAGAAGTGCCCGAAATTCAGGCAGAGGGGCCAGGCCTTTGAACCATTGCACTGCCCAGTCACTGCATACAGACTGCTGCCCGGGGAGGATCATAGTCCTAGGAGAGGGCTGTTCCTACAGAGGGATTCAGCTGTGAACCTCAGAAGGTACCCTTTCTCACAGCTGGGAAAATGAGTGCCTTCAGGAGAAGGGTGGAGGGCTCTGGGCAGGGTATCATAGCATCCACTATAGCTACCAGGTGGGTAAGCCAACACATTTCTTTGATCCTCAATATCTTTAAATAAAACAACGCTTTCAACCAATATTTATGAACACCTACTCTGTGCATATTGTTTCCTTTGCATGGAATATCTTCCCCTCAGAGCTACGTGATGAATTAATACATCAAAATTCTGATAAAATGCCAGTTCCTCTAAGAAGCCACTTTTAACTATCAGGCACAATTATACACTATCTTCCCTATTTCTGTGCCATCAAAGCATTTCATACTTATCTCTCCTAGGACTTATCTCACTATGTTAAAATTACTATGGTCAGGGAAGCTTACTTATATTTGTATCTTTTTCTTTTTTTCCCCAACACAAAACTTTAGTGAACAAGTCATTAAAGTCTATTTTGTCTAATATTAGCATAGTTATGCCTTCTTTCTTTTGGTGAGTATTTGCATGGTTTATTCTTTTCATTCTTTCACTTTCAATTTTTTTGTATCATTACATTTTGGATATCTCTCCTATAAATGACATTTAATTGAAATTAACTTTGTTGTTATCCAGGCTGACAATCTTTGTATTTTAACTGAACATTTAGGCCATTTATATTTAATGTAATCACTGATGTATTTAGGTTAAAATCAACCATCTTATTTTGTGATTTTTATTTGATCCACAAGATAGATCTGTGTCTCTGTTTCTCACCTTTCTTGATTTCTTTTGGATTGATTTTTTTCTTTTTTTTTTTTGGTGAGGAAGATTGGCCCTGAGCTAACATCTGTTGCCAAATCTTCCTTTTTTCGCTTGAGGAAGACTGTTGCTGAGCTAACATCTGTGCCAATCTTCCTCTATTTTGTATGTGGGACGCTGCCACAACATGGCTTGATGAGCCCGGGATCCGAACCTGTGAACTCCAGGCCACTGAAGCGGGGAGTGCAAACTTAACCACTATGTCACCAGGCTAGCCCCTGATTTTATTCTTTACCATCTACTTTTTCTCTCTATTGATCTGGAAATCATATACTGTTTTCTATTCTTTTAGTGGTTACTTTAGAAATTACAACATTTACCCTTCACTTAGCAAAGTCTATTGTTAATCAACACTTTTACTCTCCTTCTGGAATAAATACAAGGACCTCAGAATAATTTAGCTAAATCTCCCCTCTCTCTCCAACTTATAGTTGACAAAATATAGTTGCCATGAATTTTAATTCTCTAGATTTTAAAACTCTGTGAGACATTCATATTTTAGTTTTCAAAGTCAATGTTTATGTTTACCCACATACTTACCACTTTTTTTAGTTCTTTAATTCTCCCTGCATCTCTGATCCTTTAGCCTAGTCTGCTGGTTTTGAATTCTTTTAGTTTTTGTTCATCTGAAAATTTCTGTATTTTACTTTCATGCTTGAAAGATATTTTGCTGGGTATAAAATTCTATGGTAGTTTTTATTTTCTATAAGAATATTGGAAATATATTTCCATTTTCCTTTTGTTTTCATTTTTGCTCTTGAGAAATTTAACTATTGCTCCTTTGAAGGTAAATTTGTCTTTTTTTCTAGCTGCTGTAAACATTTTTTACTTTTTCTTTAATTTTCTGTAGTTTCACAATGGTACATCTTGATATATATATTTCTTTTCTCTTTATTCTGCTTGGGATTTTTAGGTTTTGTTAATCTGTCCAGGAAAATTCTGTCATCTCAGCCACAACATTTTAAATATTGTTTTTGCCCCATTTCTCTCTCTTGCTTTTATTTCTAAACCTAAAATTAAATATATGTTAGACTTTTTCAATATATCTTCTGTCTCTTATCCTCTCTTCTATATTTTCTATTTTTCTGTCTCTTTGTGCTATATTGTAGAAAGTTTATTCTGACCTATTCTCCTATTCAATAATTCTCTCTTCAGCTATGTCTAATCTGTCATTAAACTCAATCAACTCTTAATTTGTTATCATATTTTTCCTTTTAAAAACTATGTCACTTTTTTTTCCAGTTTCTTCCCGAGATTTTCCAGCTTGCTTGTTCTTTTTTCTTTGACTTGGTAGGTATAGTTGTTTTTTGGTCTGTATCAGATAATTCTAATATGTAAAGTCTTTGCTGGTCTGTTTCTATCATCTTGTTGTTTGACTGGTTCTCACTCATGGTGTCTTGTTTCCTATGTGCCTCATTTCCTTTGATTGTGTGCTGGGCAATGTATTTGATAAATTATTTTTAAGAATACTTTGAGACCTAAGAGTGGTAGGTGGTTTATCTGAGTCCTAAAATTTGATGGACACTCAGCTTTGACTCTTGTTTCCTCTATTCTCAAAGGCCTCCAAAAGCAAATACAGTTTCACAGTTATTTCTTCCAGATAGGTAAATGCCTTTAAAGAAAAGCAGATTTAAATACAAGACTTTCATTTTCCCCTGGATTTTGACTGGGCAGTTTATCATTCTTTGGTTAACTCTCTGGTGCTTTTGGAAGGTATGAGTTTTTTAATATTTTCTCAATTTTATTTTACTTTTTCTCAGCAGAAGGGTTAATCTGAGATAACTAGTCTACTATTATAGGAAGTAGAATTTTATTTTTGTATTTTAGTCTTTAGCATAGTTCTGGTCACTTAATATTTGCTAAATAACAGCTCTATGAATTATCATGGGCATTGGAATCAAGTTGGGTAAGCTACGGTTTCTGTCAAGGAAATTTTCATTTATTAGGCAAGGAAAAAAAAATTAAAATAATGACTATTCTATGGGCAATATACAGTAAAGGCTAGGCTTCCATACTTTCTTAGTGGAAGTGTAAAGTGATACACCTCTTTGGAGAAAAATTTAATAGTGCTTATAAAAATTAAATATGTACATACCCCTTGGCTAAGTAATTCCACATCTAAGAATTTATCTGATGTATACATTGTGTATACTTACCTAAGGGCTCAAAGATATGTGTATGAGGATATGCATTGATAGCAGTACATTTATAATAAAAAGACTGGAAGCAATCTAAATATTAACAGGGGATTGGTTAAATAAATTATGATAAATCATACAATGGAATACTATGCAGCCATTAGAAAGAATGAGAGAAGATTTATATGTATTGATATGGAAAAATTTCTGACATGTTTAAGTAAAAACAAAGAAATAAACAAGAAGCTTGAGAGTAAATGTAGTATGCTACACACACAGACACACACACACACGCACACACACTTGCTTAAAAATTTATAGAGTCTCTCTGAAAGGCTCTACATGGAACTGTTAACAGTGGTTATATCTGAAGAGAAGAACTGGGGCTTGGAGTACAGGGATAGCAAGGAAACTTTTCACTGGGTAATTTGTATTCATTATATTATATTATATTATATTATATTATATTATATTATATTAATTATTTTTATTTATTTTTACCATGTGAATGTTTTTAACCATTACATTAAAAAAGTGCTAGGAAAGTAGTGTATTAGAAGGTACACCATACTGGTGGTCACTTGACCTATGCTGTAGTTCTGTTATGTTCTTATAAGGTTCCATGACCTTTCCAGAACTCAGTGTCTTCCTTTGTGAAGTGAGGACACTGACCTACATAATCCCTAAGGCCTCTTTCAACTTGGACATTCCCCAGTTCCATACACTAACATGGAGATACTTTCATTGCAGAAGTACTTCAGTCAGGCAGTATCTTTGAAGGTAATTTGGCAGATGAAAGTATTAGTATTACATGAAAGTACTGGTTGCTGAGAATGCTAACCTTTCTTTTGGTTTTCCTTCAAGTGTTACACCGTGATTTCCCCTAAGATAATAAAAGAAAACAATTGACTTGTTTGTATTCATAATCTGAAACTGTGATTTTTTAATATAATCTCACATTTGAAATATTTTAGGCCTGTTTTTCTTTAAGATTGGGTAGGCTTAAGTTTCTGACAGACTGACCGAATCTTATTACCCTCTATTTACTATATAACGAAAGCTTATTTCCTAAGTTTTTCCACATTTTATGCTCACATAGATCTAAGTGGCCAAAACATTTAATTAAATGGATTATTCACACAATCTCATTTCCTGGCTGGTCATCTCTATCAATGATAACAGTACATCCACCCCATGGCTATGACTCTGAATCTTAAAAAAAAGAGAATAATTATTTAAATCTAAACTATGCTCAGACTAATGATTTAAAATATTTTTTAATTAGAAAAGTAATTCAAGTTTATTTCAAAAGTTTACTCTATAGGCAAGTATATAAAGTAAGAATTGAAAGTTTCATCTCCCTTGCTGCAATCCCACTCTTCAGAGGTAAACACTAAGTATGGCATGTATTTGATTACACACACGCACACACACACACACATACACACACATACGTACACACAGAGTTTGTTTGTACAATAATGGGATTATACCGAACATACTGTTTTACAATTTGTTTTTGTACTTGGGGTACATGTAGCTCTATCTCATTATTTAAAGGGCTGTAAACTATTCAATCACACGATGTACCATGATTTATTTACATATTTTCTTAGTAACGGACATCTAGAGGTAGTTTCCATTTATATGCTGTGAGGAGCAGTGTTGCATTGAACTTAGACATTTGGCTAGAATTTTTGTAGAATATTTTTCTAGAATTGGGGTTTTAGGTTACATGGTGCTTCCTATGTGCCAGGCACCATTGTAAACACTTAACAAATACCAACTTTTCCATTCCTGTGACAATAATATAGATACTATTATCATCTCCATTTTGCAGATGATAAACTTAGGCTCAAAGAGGTTGAGTAACTTGCTTGAGGTCTCAGCTCTAAGTGGTAAAGCTGAGATTGGAACCCAGACTCTCTGAATCCAGAGTCTGCTTAACTCCTACACTCTGCTGCCTTATAGGATAAGTATATTTGGAATTTTGATAGACACTGCCAACTTGTCCTCCAAAAAGATTGTTTCAGTTTATACTTGCACCAAGTGAATTTGAGAGTTCACCTATTTCCTCATTTCCTTACCAAATACTGTTCTTCCTTAAAAATTATTTTGCTAATATGCAGTTGGAAAAATAGTATCATATTATTGTTCTAATTTACAATTAACGCATTATTGACATTTGTAATACTTTATTATTAGACCTTTACCACCATAAAATACATACAAGAGATCTTTATCATTTCCAGATTATCATCCAAGAGCGGTGAAGCCCACACACAGCTCTTCAGGAAATGCTGACAACATGGTGTGCACATAGCTTCCGTGTTTGTATTGGTTCCAAAGTTTGCTTTTGAGGTTAATTTCTTTTTTCTTTTGGTTCAACTTCTCACTGAGGACTGGGTGAGCAGAAGACTTTTTAAAATTATAGCACAAACTATTTCTTGAGCAACCTAGGAACTCATTTACAATGCAATTCTCTCATTCCCATAACATGGTTTGTGAGGAGGTGTGGCTAGATCAGCTAGGAAAAGCAAAACAGCATTTTGACAGGGAGGGATTTAGCAGGAAGATCTGACCCAACAAGTAGAAACTCTTTTAAAGGTTCAATCAAGTTTATTCCCATCACATTCCTCCAGAATGCCCAACAGGCACATGCTTTGTCAATGAAAATTATTTTCAATCTCATTGATGTTTTGTTTGGCAAGAATCATTTCTTTGAACAATTTCTTATTAACCATCTACGATTTTTCATTTCTGACAGTGTTTTCACCAGCTGCCTATTTATAAAAGAGCCAAACTTCAACCTATACTCAGTTTTAATGTTTGTTTTTTGAGAAGGTAATTTGAAAAAAAATTGCCAATTGATTTGCAACCGAATTTCAGATCTTCAGCATTATAGAAGGTAAGAAATGGGAACACAATGGAATTCTTCATATTTTACGAGACTAAGTTACTATATACCCACCTCACCAGTTGTGTCATTTAGCTTTCTCCTCCTCTTTGTGGCCTGTAGTAAAGTTTTGGGGACATGGTTTGCCTTGTGGTAATCCAAGTATGAATAACAGCACCCCCTGTCTTCATGGGGTCCTGCCTTCCCAGACAAATAGCTTCCTGCAGCTCTACCATTGTATCTTCCCACAAGTGCTGACTCAAGCCTTTGGGGTCAAATCATCTTCTATGTGGGCATATTATAAACACATTCAGGACTAGACGAAGGTGTTTGGCATGTGTTATTTTCACAGACTGGGACAATGTTGGGCAGTGCTGCCTCCCAGCTGTGAGCGGCGTGTGGGTCCCCAGGGAGCATTTCACTGGGCTTGAGCTGAAACGTTGTTTATACATGGCCATTGATTTCCTTTACCAAGAGCTGCCGATCCAAAAGAATTAGCTCCACCTGTCAAGCAACTCCACCCTCTCCTCAACCAGGTGGCAAGCAGAGGAGCTGGGCTGGCAGTGGGAAAAATGGCCACACCGGCAATGTAACACAGCGATTCTCAAAGCGCGGTAAGCCTTACCTGGGAACTTGTTAGAAAAGCAAATCCCTTGCCCCACCCTACGTCTCCTGGTGATTTGGGTGCAGGCCAAAAAGTTTTAGAATCACTGCTCTAGCTTAAGAGCAGAATCTTCCACTTTATTGTTTACTCCTATATTTTTATATCCCTCTTTACCCCTGTAGCATTTTCTCAGTATGGATTCACTTTCTAAATGTCTTTGAGCTCTCCTGTGGACAGGCGCTCACCCTGATGCGTGGTGTGCTGGCAAAGGGTTAACAACAGGATCCGGATGAGGGGGACTTGCTGTGTGGTCTTTCACACTTTCTGTGGTGTAAACACTCCCACCATGGCTGATTTCAAGCTACTCACATGATATTACTGAACATGGAGTTAAGAAGAGATGTGCATAATTGCTCTCGAGAGTGGGTATGAGCTGGTTCTAGCAAACTACTGGGAAGTACCAATAACCCTGTAGGTACTAGCTCAAATTTAACTCAATGGGGATTTACAGTGGGTTTATATGTGAAATTGGAGTCATTATTTACAGGCGATTTGTTGAATCATTGAATACTTTTGATCATTATAAAATATTCAGCAGATATTCTTTAGGATCACTGGAAATATTCAAAATCAGCTTACAAATGGCATTTTGGGGGTGCCATATACATAACAGGTTCAAACCCACACCTATGTTCAGTGCCTTTCCTGTGCATGTCCTGTCAAAATTACTTGTTTGGTAGACGCTGATCCCAAAAACAACGTAGACCCATTGTCCAAAAAATGTTTGTTGAATTAATAAATTAGTAACTATATTAGTTTACTAGGGCTGCCATAACAAGATACCACAGAGTAGGTGGCTTAACCAACAGACATTTATTTTCTCACAACTCTGGAGCCTTGAAGTCCAAGATCAAGGTGTTGGCAGGTTTGGTTTCTTCTGAGGCGTCTCTCCTTGGCTGACAGATGGCCTCCATCTTGCTGTGTCCTCACATGGTTGTCCTTCTGTCTGGTGTCTCTCTGTGTGTCCAAATTTCCTCTTCTTACAAGGACACCAGTCCTATTGGATTAGCGCCTATCCTAACAGCTTCATTTAACTTAATTACCTCTTTAAAGACCTTATCTCCAAATACAGTTACATTCTGAGGTACTGGGGGTTAGGATTTCAACATAGTAATTTTGGGGGGATACAATTCAGTCCATAACAATAACAGGCAAAGCTTCTATACCTTAAGGATCTAATAACATAATAAAAAAACAAAGCATTGGTTGTAGATTTGGAGTACCTTGGGCATGTGCCTCTATATTTGCCTTGATATAATAACTTCCATTGATTATGAAGTGGATACAATTTCATCTAAGAAATGACAAACCAATTTTATAAATTGCAACAATGTCCCTCCCATGTCTCCCTCGTCTGATACTGACTTATCGTTGGCTCATGAGGTTTTGTTCCTGCTAAATGAGTTAGAAGAGTAGAAGAGATGGAAATGTAATTAGCTTGCATATACAGAAAAATAAGATATTGGAACTTTATACTGTATCTATGTGTTGTACTCTAAAACTAAGGTGTGGGGCCGGCCCCGTGGCTGAGCGGTTGGGTGCGCGCGCTCTGCTGCTGGCGGCCCGGGTTCGGATCCCGGGTGCACACCGACGCACAGCTTCTCTGGCCATGCTGAGGCCGCGTCCCACGTACAGCAACTGGAGGGATGTGCAGCTGTGACATACAACGATCTACTGGGGCTTTGGGGGAAAAAATAAAAATAAAAAAAAAAAATTAATTAAAACTAAGGTGTGGGAACTTCATCCCAGCACATACTTTCACTTGATGGAAAGCGCCATTGAGGAGGGTCAACTGAAAAATGAAGTCTCAGCCTCTCCCGTTTCTGGATTATTTTTTGATTTGATGACTATCAGAACAGCAGGAAAGACGTTCAAAGTGTGGTGAGTCTGAAAAGCCTTTGGGATGTCTCTTTGTTGGGAAGGGGAGGCTGTAAAGAGCTGAAACTTTCTTGGTTGTGAAATGGGTCCACGTTAGTCAGAATTCCGGCCAACTCTGAGGAGAGTCACGTCAGCTGAATGTCTGGCTCCTGGTTTTTCCCTTATTGGCATCCTGTCATCTTGAGTCCTATGATGGCATTAGTGAGCGTAACACAATGTTTTAATTTTACGCTATAGGTTTTCTCAGGTTAGGTGTACCTTGTTATCTTTCGGGATCACAATCAGACTTTTAAAAATTATTTATTTTATTGTTTTGTTAAGTTGATTCTCCTTTGATCTGTAAATTTTCCTTTAGAAATCCTCAAGATAATTTCAACATGCCTTGAGGGCATATGTTCTTGTAATATAACAGCATGACGAGGTGGTTCTTGGCCATCAGCCTGGCCCAGCGAGGCATGCTGTTATGACACACATCCTGGTGTATGTCTCATTACGTAATTGTTCTTCTCATTCAAAGACGCTGCTGAAAGCACTTACTTAAGTCCCGTTCATTTCATGGGAATCTAAAGGGTGGAAGTAAAGCAGAACCAAGCTCATAGGCACCGAGGGCGAGTGTACCTTAGACGGAATGTTGCGTCTCTTGATAGGATATAGGGCTACACTTTCAGGAGACTGAATTGGCACATTTTGGCCTTCTTATCCAATAGCCTTTTTTTTTTTACTCCCAGCCAGCAAACAACAATAGCAGCATCTGTAATTTGTGTATTTAGATTTATTTTTAAAGTTTTTCATAAAGTAAAATTGAGTGATACAGTGGTGACATTCTCTGCCTCATGACTTCAAAATCCCATTCTGTGTGTCCAGGAGTATGACACATCTTAAGTGAGTAAAATAAAGGTCACTGACTCCAAGAAAGAAACATAGAGGAGAGGCTGGGGAGAATTGCTTCTGTTACATAAGGCAGCTCTCAAAATCTGAGACAGCACGCAGAGCTGGCTATGCACATGGGGATTGCCTAGGGTCACACTGTCCTGCAGGTAGTAACCTGATGAAGGTCACTGGGTCCCGTGTGTAGTTCTGTGGAGGGAGAATCCACCAAGTAGTGTGGGAATTTTCAACCTGCCCCATGGAGGTTGTCCAGGTGTGGATACCTTTGTGGGGCTCCTCCTGAAATGTATCAGGGAGCCGTATAACTGGAGTCAACACTCATTTTTTTTGTGTGAATGACTTATTAATGAGAAGGCAACCTATTTTGTCTTTCCGCTTATTCCAATATCTCCTCAAATCCCAAGGGAGCTTCGAATATCACTGAGTTACTTGCCAGATTTGTGTCAGGTCAAAATGACAAGAATTTGGTTTGGAAAGAGCAGGCTGTCTTCCTGTGTGATAAGGAGTCCCTAGATACCAGTGCCTTCTCCTGAGAATGCAGCTGAAAGCACGCCCACCAGCATGTCTCTGCTGGAGAGGACGCTGAGTCATTTAAAAGAGAAAGCAAAGGATGGAACCAGCTATTGATTCTGTCAGGCCCTGTAACTTTGTTGTGAAATCTTGGTAGCAGTGATATGGTAGACCATAAGACCCTTGAGGACAAGGACTGTGTCGTTAATTTTGTATTGCCAGGGTCAAACCCAGGATTTGATATATAGGAGATGCTTAATACATGATGTTTTTCATGTCTGTTATGGATAATTTTACGCGGCAACTTGATTAGGCCACAGTACCCAGATATTTGATCAAACACGTCTGGATGTTGCTGTGAAGGTATTTTTTAAAATGAGGTTAATATTTATATCAGTAGACTTTGAGTAAAGCAGATTACCCTTTGCAATGGTTAGTTTTATGGCCATAACATGGGTGGGCCTCATCTAACCAGTTGAAGGTCTTAAGTAAAAGACTGACCTCCCCCGAGGAAGAAGGAATTCTGCCAGCAGATTGCCTTCAGACTTGAACTGCAATATCAGCTCCTCCCTGAGTCTCCAGCCTGCCGGTCGACCCTACAAAATTTGAACTTGCCAGCCTCCATGATTGTGTGAGCCAATTCCTTATGAATGAATGAATGAATGCTTCCAGCATCTTTGCTTGACTCTGGTGCTCTTTTTCTCCCCCCAGTTCCAATGCAGTGGGAGGAGACTACTTTTGTAAAGTTAAAACTTGGAATCTTTGCAACTAAAATCCCAAACGGTCTTCCTCTTAAATAGAGAATGAAAGTTCTGATACTGACAAGGATCCCAAGAACAGGGGAAAGAAGATTTGACCTGGTGGACGAGGAGGAGAATTCAACAACCCTTCCCCAAACCCTTGATTTTATATTTACCGTTAATGTCCAACGTGAAAATCCTTGGCTTGATTTAAGTGCCTTCGTTGGGTTCAGAGCCCCATCACCACCACCAGCTGCTCACCCCGCTGTGGCCTGGAGAGGCTGAAGACCACTTTTCAGCCTGATGTGATTTCTAACAGCTGAGATATTAAAACACTGAAAAACGGGGTTTATAATGGAAATGCTGACAGACTATTAACTATAGCAGCACTGCTCTAATAAATGGAATGGCCTGTCATAATCTCTAGTTCATAAATATGCAAATACAAGACTGGGGATTTGCTCCAAAGGATGTCTCTATAATTTTAACTGACCTTTACTGATACCAAATGAGCCTGTTGCTTCTGTTTTTGTACATTGGATATAAAGTACAGGAAATCCAGCCGCCTGTCGGCCTAAAGTATATAAAGTTTAAACTGCCAGCTACTAAACTGGGCTCGGATTCCATTTCTCTTCTCATTCATACTCTTTATTGACATTTTCATTTTTTTCTTTTCCCCAGGGGGTGGAAACTGAGTGGGGGCGAAATCAGCATCGTTTGTCCCCCATTCCCCCCCACATTATTTCCACATGTCACAGTACCTGCCCAGCCAAAATTCATGGACTGCCTCAAGGATAAAGAGGCCATCTACTCTGAATCATAAATTTGAGTTTTATCCAGTTTTCTGCTTTTGGACCAAATGGGCAGCAAATCCAGTGACTTCATATTTAATAACCTCGATGTCATTTGTCCTGTGTCTTTCAGCACAGAGTAAAGAGTTGGATGGCTAGCAGTTTTGCAGATTTTTTCCCCCTAATTATTTTAAGCTATTCAGCCCTGGTATCCGAACTATTGATGCAGAGCCAAATTGCCAGCAGGGGAGAGATCTGTCCAATCCAGGAGCTAAATGAGTCACTGAGAGTCAATCTGTTTTTCCCTTGCTGCCGGGGTTTCCTCGGGCCCGGCCTCTCTCTCTGCTGCAGTGACACACAGAGCCGCAGGCTCGGCCCCCTTGGCTTCCGACACCTCCCATTTCCCGCCTCGGCCCTGCTTGGCCGCAGCTGTTGATGCGTTCTGACCGGCTGGCCGCGGAAATCCAGGGCTTCCATCACACTGTAGTTGAGGCCTGGCTTTGACAGAAGATGAAGACATCTTGGCCTTGTTGTGTGTGCTTTCCCAGGAATACATCAGGAATCCCGAGAGTAAAGGAAGACACATACACAGAATGTGTAATTGGGGTCCCATGCCAGCTCACTTCTTCCCACTGCTCAGCTCCCTCGGAGTGCTCCTTGACTTTTCCCAAGTGTCCAAATGGAGTCCTTTGGTCATAGAAAAATAAAAAATAAAGGTGGAATGGAAGGGATGTGTGGGTATGCAGGGAGTGGTGGCAAGGAGGAAGCCATTAGCCTAAGCCAGAAGCTGCTGGAGTGGTGGCTCTTTGAGCCTTGGGGAGGAAACGCACAGTGCCTGAACAACATGAAACATTTCATTTCTAACAGTATTTACTAAAAAGCAAAATCCTTGAATTCTTCATGGTACGGTCAATATTCAGTTACACGAAAGTACGCAGGACCGCAGGTAAGATGAAGATAACTGATATTTGATGGCAAATGATTAAAGCAGATGACACAGTTCTGTCCTGCACTTTGCCATCAGGACTGATGTCTTCTTGTAGTGTGTGTTGAGGACTGTGGGTAATCTAAACTGGTATGAGCTTTTTCTCTTTGAAACTCAAACACGATCATGGAGCAGTGTTCTCTGCGATTGTATAGAGGAGTTAATATGAGTTTGAGAAAACAACCACAAAAAATTCTATTCATTCAAGAATTCAAATTCAGGGCAAGCTGAACTGCCCTAGGAGTACTCGGGAATTAGAGAACTCAGTGGTCCTTGAGAAACAAGGAAAGAGACACGGGGCAGGGGAGAAAGACTAATTGATTTACTATAATTTTCAGATACAAATATCTGGGGAAAAACCTCAAAACGGACAGAGTTGTTTCTTTTTCACAGCGAAGTCTCAGAGGAGTGAAAGCTTTGTTCCCTATGGGGCAGCCAGGTCTATTTCTGTAGTTCCTACAAACCTCACTTTTTACATATTCACGCTGATTTTTGGTCTCTTTTTTTCTAGCGAGCAAGGTGACAAGGGCAGTTAGAGAAAAGAGTCAGATTTCTGAAACACAGAAAAATTTCTCACTGAAATCAGGCGTGTGTTGGTGAATCGCTTTTCTTTTTTTCCTGCGGTCACTCCTGTGATGGGGTCAGCTGCTTCCTTTAGGTTTTGTAGTGGGTTTCTGGATTCCAGAGATCCAGGAAGTTCTGGGAAGCGCTCCCACCATCTTAGTCAGAAGTAATTAACTAAAAATAAAAGCTCCTCTTTCTCTTCACATTCTGAACCGCAGATCAGCTAATACCAAGCATGAAACACCAGTTTTCAGATCATTAGTACAAAGCATCTTCCGCAGGAGGCAATAAAATGTTGCTTTATATAACTCAGCTACAGTTACACTGCTTTCAGAAAGCAGGAATCTCCCTGAAAAGAAATTTACATGAAAACAGTCCCATTGTTTGAGAACTTATGCAAATGCTGCAGAAAGGGGTTTGATAGCAATTTAAAAAAATTAAATCTTTATCACTGCCTCAAAGATGTCCTGAAAAACTTGGTTACTTATAAAGGAATTCCATTGCACTTTTTATTTTTTTTTAAATGTGTACAATATAGACTTGTTTTACAATTTTTTCCCTAAACTCGGAACTTCTTCCTAAGCTTCAAAGCCTTCCGTAATGAATGTCCTACAGAGCGTCTAGTGCTTTTCGGTTTAACACGAGGATCACTCATTACTAGTTAAGAAAATTGAAGATAACAACCATAAAAACTGACATAGCTCCAAGTATCTGAAACAACGTAAAATGTTTCTCCCGTGGGTGTAGCTTTTAGGGACCACATGGGGATACAGACCCCTCGGTGCTCAATCAGCGGAAGATGAAGCTCTAAGTGTCTCAATTCCTGTTGATTGCCTCTCAACTCCCCGGTGCTAGGAATCTGGATGTGTCCATTACTGCATGTTCAAACAATGGATTGCCTGTGCCAGGAATCTGATTTCCGTAGAAAGACATTAAGGGGATGGGTGAGGAATAGGGTGTCGGACCAAATGTTGTGACATTTCCCTTTGATTTTTGCTTTCTCTAAATTCTTTTGCATTTACTACCTAGTGTCTGTCTGGCTTTGGTATCCTCGGTTTCTTTTCTTGTTCTTTTTCTCCTAATTTACTGTGGAAGATGATCAAAGTATGGAGTTTCTTCTACTCCAGAGGCTGGCATTTCTGCAGGCACAAATGAGCTTGGTGTTCAAGCACCAGTCTTTGAACACAAGGAATTCCTTTAATGATCATGCCAGACAATATAGACTTTGGAATCAGATAGTTTGGTTCCAGCCCTGCCATGTACCAGCTTTGACATTTGGACGAGTCATTTTACCTTCTTTAAGCCTTACTTTTCTCTTCTGTCTGTAAATGGGAATCATGATCATCATCATCCTATCTCATCACTTAAAAAACTGAGCAAACTGCCATTTATGTACTCAACATATGTGTGAGTGGGTTATATATTTATTTTACACAGGTACCATTATACTATGTATTATGTAAATTATAAAATATACAAAATGGTAATTAAATAATGAGATTACAAAATAAACAGAAATAAATATTTTAATATTTTCTTCCCATCTTGCACAACTACTTTGGCACACTGCCTGGCACAGAGCACTACTCAGTTCATGTTAGGCCTCATTTATTTTTACGCTCAAGGAAAAGTCCAATTGCAATGGAGAGCGTTCAGCCTCATACTGGCTTCTTTTCTAACATGACTTCGCTTTTATATAAGTAGCAGAGAATGGCTGAGTTATAAGTCAGGCTCCTCCAACACTGCACAATTCTGGTCAGCATTTTCTTCTGCTAAGATTGTCGATTCACAATTATTTGCAGTAGGTCCTCAGGTTCCAAGGAAGGCTGGTGGCTTCTTCCCTTCAGACAGGCAACGAAGATAGCAGAGCTGCATTCCGTGGTGTGAGGCTAGGGTGACGTTGTCTCCTTGAGAAATGAAAAGAATATCATAAGAATCTGTGCAAATGGGAAAGGGAATGGGGACAGATCCAAAATTGGAGGACAACAAAAAAATTTCTGTCTTTCTTTTAATTGTTCTTGTATTGCAATCAGTACTGCCCTTGGCATTACTTATATGCAATAGATAAGACACATTGATTTTGGATTTTGTTATTGTGCATTGAGTATAAGTCTAGAAGTTTGTGTAAATGCTCTTGGTACAGATGCTTATAATTTCACCCTCATTCATTTGTTATTATTGTTATATTAATAACAATTATTGTTAATATAATAATTGTTATTGTTATTAATATTGTTATATATAGCATTGTTATATACACTGAACATCCATTATATGCCAGGTGCAGTGTTGGGCACTATTTTGAACATGAATTTGTCTTCGGAACAAAGAGAAGCAAGCCAAGGGAACTGATGGAGATAAGTAAACTAAAGAGCCCAACCTCCCACACAGGAACTTGGGATTTGTTAGGGAATTTGATGTGATCAAAGTAGGTAATTGACCTCACACTTTAAAATTAGTGAGCATCAATCTTTCTCCTTGGAAATTTTTTTATTACTCAAAATGTAAAACCTTGACAAAAAAATCTTAGAACAAAATGTTGAAAAAAATCAAGGAATTAAGAGAATTTGCATTCATCTTGACAAAAGCCACAATAAGTCTTTTAGTTCTGTTTTGGTTATTCTGGATCCACTGGGTATCTAGGCTTAGAGACTTCCTTTGCATTCAACCTTTTCTGTTGATTTCACTCTTCTTGAGGCGTAAAATCTTAACGTAGACAGTGGTGATGTGTAGGTGTGGGTGTGTGTTTGTGTATGGCATTTCTGGTTCTCATCAATATCTGGTTCTCCTCTTGTTGTTGCACATAGAGAAGACCACATTTCCTGGAACGCAGGGGGACCTGTGACTAGTTCTAGCTAATGGTTTGTAAGCTGAAGTGAAATGATGTCCATTCTGGGTCAAGGCGTAGAATGGTGCTGATGAGATCCTCCTTGTCTCCTCCTCCATCTGCTGTGGAGACATGACCAGATGGTGTAACCTCCCTCAACCCGGGTCCCTGAGTAACCACATGAACAGAAGATCTCACTAACCTGTGATGAATATGCTACAGAACAAAAAATAAGCCTTTGTCTTGATAATCCACTGGGATTTCAGGGTTAATTTGTTATCTCAGCAGAACCCATTCTATCCTGATGGCTACAGGGTTTTTATATTTTTGTTTTTCCTGAAAGAAAAGGGGATATCTAGATCTTTCTCCAAAGATATTCAACTCTGAGAAATTGTGAGCGATGTACCAAGATTTGAAGCCACCAGGGGACTGAAGTGAGAGCAACTTATGAAAACATCAAGGAAAAGAACTCAAATATCTGCAATAAAATAAATGTCTTGCTGGCCAAGTTTGCATCATCAGATGTTGAAGAGTCAACACCACATGGCAATTCTTCAAGGGATTCCTCTATGGAATTTGAACTGTGACAAGAGTTTTCCTTTATTAAAGAATGGGGAAGAGTGTCCATTCAGGCTTTCAGAAGTGAGAAATAAAGGGTGACTTTTCAAGATGAGGTTTTAGGAACTTACAAAATGAAGAATTTGTACCATGAAATTCTCTAGGAATGATGACCACTTAGGCCTCTGAGAAAGAGGTACAGAAGAGTGAAAACAAACGGATGCAAACAGAACTTGTCACAAGAAAGTCCTAAGGGAAAAATAACATTTTGGGCAAAAGCTCTCATTAAGAGTATATTGAGGGCCGGCCCCACGGCTTAGCGGTTAAGTGTGCGCGCTCCACTACTGGCGGCCCGGGTTCAGATCCTGGGCGCGCACCGACGCACCGCTTCTTCGGCCATGCTGAGGCCACGTCCCACATACAGCAACTAGAAGGATGTGCAACTATGACATACACCTATCTACTGGGGCTTTGGGGAAAAAAAGGAGGAGGATTGGCAATAGATGTTAGCTCAGAGCTGGTCTTCCTCAGCAAAAAGAGGAGGATTGGCATGGATGTTAGCTCAGGGCTGATCTTCCTCAAAAAAAAAAAAAAAGAGTATATTGAAAAGCTCCTAGTGCAACAGTTTTCTTCATAGAGCAAATATGCCATTACACAAGGTGAAATAATCATCTTAAACTGCTAACTAAGAGACCTCATGGAATAAAACCCCTATGAGGAGAGGCTATAATAAATTTTCTGAGTTTGAAAGATAGTGACATTTCTGAGCCCCTAAACGCCTGGGAGCAGGGGTGGCGTGGTAGGATCTAAGGCTGACTTGTTGATCTGTGAGGCTCGTTTAAATGTACTTTTAAGGCTGCTTTTTCCCTAATCTTAAACACTTGACCTTTCAGTCTGATATTCTTCAGTACTATTAGATTAGATGATTAGTTATTAAATATACTGTCTCCAGTAAATAGGTAATTGTATAATGCAATGGCCTTCAGCTTTGCCAGGCCATGTTCCCATGCCATTTAGAGTTAGGACACTGAGTCTTTTGGTCGTGGGAATGTTTAACCCTTTCTGGGGTAGAAGAATATACACGGATTTCCCTGGATCTCACATTCAAGCTGGGTATCACATGGTTTTGAGAACTATAGAACTCAAAGATCACAGAATTCTTATTACATTTATGCCCACATAATAACAGTGAAAAACACACAAACCAACATTTTCCCTGTTACAAGCTGGGTGTGATGAACACAATGTAGGTACTCACTAGGCTTATGTTGGGTGCTTGAGAAAAGTTTATAGTGCTGTCTGCAACCAAAAGCACACAGATGGAGAAGTTTTAAATGTCTCCATTGTTTTTTTGCCAAATTGTGCCTAACACAAAGGGGTGGGGATGGAGAGAGGAGGAAGAATAGAGGGAGGGACAAGATCCAGCATGTTTTGGTCCCTTAATACATGGCAAGCACTGTGCCAGGATTTTACACACACAGACTCATTTTAAATTTTTATTTATTTATTTATTTATTTTCCCCCAAAGCCCCAGTAGATAGTCATATGTCATAGCTGCACATAGTTGCTGTCATAGTTGCTGTACGTGGGACATGGCCTCAGCATGGCCAGAGAAGTGGTGCACCGGTGCGCGCCCAGGATCCGAACCGGGGCCGCCAGCAGCAGAGCACGCGCACTTAACCGCTAGGCCATGAGGCCGGCCCCACACACAGACTCATTTAGTCATCCCCTAGAAAGAAATAGTTTGTATTATTAGTCCTCATTTTGCATTTTAGGAACCTGAGGCTCGGAGAAGTTAAACTAGCCCAAGGTCAAGCAGCCAGGGTAGCTGAATTGGGATTTGAACTTGGATCCCTTTGACGGCAAAGTCCTTGCTCTTTACTAATCTCACACTATCTTCTTTTTATTTAGTGCCTACTATGTGTAGATGTGGTGTTACTCATGTTATGAAAGGGAGGAAGATGGCCAGGGAAATCTAGATGTCAATACTCATCTGATGTCTTTTTAATTGAGTGCCTACTGTGTTCCCGACATTCTTTTGTGAAGGATACAAAAGAAGTGTGAGACACAATTATAAGCCCTCAAATTAGAGGTCGAAATCTATTCGAGAAGTCAAAACAACACGTATAAAACAACTCCTAAATTGGGCCCTATGAATGGTAAGTCTAAACGTTCACCAAGGGCGGGCAACTATGGGCTGGAGATGATTATTAGAACCTGAGGGAATATGATCTTGTAACGTAGCCAAGATTTGGACAGAAAGGGCGCTTCAGGTGTAAAGTATGGATGACATGAGCCAAGGCATGGTGTTAGTGTTGCAGAGAGGAGACTAGCCTGGCTGGGGAGAAGGAGATGATAGCCTGATTGCCTTCCTCCTACCTTGCTCTGGACCTCCAGAGCATTCTTTGCTCCTCTCTTACTGTTTGTACCATACAGAGGTAATTAACCACATGTGATGCATACATGTCCACCTTCCCCTGTGAACTCCTTGAGAATAGGGACTATTCTCTATTATTCATCTCCCTATTCCCAATGCTTAAGACAGTGCCTGGTGCCCATTAGGTGCTCACTAAATGCTTGTGAAATGGATGGATGGAAAGATGGATGCTGGATGAAAGGCTGAATAACAGGGGAAACAATTGGAGCCAGATTGACACAGAAGAAAGAAAAAAGTTGAATCAGATATGACAGTAAAAAAGGTCTTAATTGAGTATGTAAACAAGCTAAATGTAGTATTTTTGAATGGATTAGAATGGTGAGAGACTGGGAAAACTGAGGTAATAAGAGCATGGAGCAGTGAAAGCGAGAATGGGGAACGTGAAGATTGGAAGTCAGGGAGCAGTGAGCAACATAGGCTTTGGTTAAAAGTCTGACATAAGGGAGAACAGGAATCCTATAGGAAGAAATGTGGGATGCAGGGAAAAGGATCTTGTTTTAGGGAATAATGAGCTACTTTTAGACAAGTTGAAAATTGTAAAAATAAACAAATGATTATGTTGAGTGTTAAGTGAAAAGAGGGACATTTGGGGTGATTTTGGGTATTTGGAAATATATATGAAAAGAGGCTGGGTTGGCTGCATGGGTTCAAGCTTCTACCTCTTGGAGGCAGAGTCCAGATATGTCTGGGGGTGAATGATTGCCTCATAAGCTCCCAGAGATTATGAGTTTTGCGTGGAAGCCACAGGAAAGATTTGAGGTCTGAAATGACCCACTAGATTTAGTTCACCATGAGATCTCTTAAGGCCTGGATGTGTAATTTCAATCTCTGATTAATCAAATTAAATTAATTTTTGAAGCCTCCTGACTGATGGTTAGTGATTTACAGACAAAGGCCGTGTGTTGGGCTCCCAGCGCATCGGATTTCTACCCTGGTTGACTTGAACTCCTTCCCCTGCATCAATGGGTTGGGCAGAGGGGAAGATACACACACAAACACACACAAAGGACTCTGTGCACTTAACACACAGTGAAAACAGTGGTTAGTGTTCTTATCACTGCACACCACACCTGCTGACAGACAAGGAATACAAACCACGTGACGCTCAACTCTCCCAAAGTCGTGAGCCAGGCCTGAACCATGACTCAGAGAACTCTAGACATCAGTTATTTCTCCTGGTCATGAAGGCAGTTCTTTTTTTTGTTTGTTTTAATTGAGGATAATTGACATATAACATTATATTAGTTTCAGATGTGCAACATAATGATTCTATATTTGTATATAACGCGAAGCAATCACCACAATAAGCCTAGTTAACATCTGTCACCATAGTTACAAAAAAATTTCTTCTTATGAACTCTTTTAGCAACTTGCAAATATGCAAATATAGTATTATTAACTATAGTCACCATGGTATACATTACATCCCCAAGGGCAGTCCTTTTCTGTGTTTGAAACAAACTCATAAATAAACACCCCCTCCCACCAGCACCCCCAAACAGCACCCCCCAGAGAACTCTGTATTTCACAGGAGATTCTTCCAGAGATTGCAGTAAGTTTCCAAAAATAAAAGCACAAACAGTTCCCCTCACACTGATTTGTTATGGTAACTACAGGACCAAGAAGAAATACAGATCGTCCTGGGGGTACAGAATGCACAGGGACTAGATTTTGCCCATTTTCATAAACATCATGGGGCACAGCTCAGAATCCTACAGAGTCTACTTGGCATATTTACAGCGCTCAGACCCATACCGGTGCATCAGGATGGTTTAAGATTTGGGGAACAAGTTTCCCTACTGACAAATAGCATAATTAGGTATAATGTCTTAAGTGAACATATTAGCTCAGGCTTTTAACAGTGTGCAAGCCTCAGCTCCCGCAATAACAACCTAATCTCGTGTGGGAGCCGTCCCAGGCTTCACTTGAACGCAGGCACTGTGCGTCCACCCGCAGATAAAGCTCGGAATGGTTTTATTTATATCATCCTTGTTAGTCATGCAGTCTGTGTGCAAACAGAACAACATTATTCTTATCTCCTCGGAAAGTTTAATTCATTAGCAATTAAAAGGTGGTGCAGAAAAAGGACCAAGCAGCAGGCAGAGGTTCATCCACACACAGCACCCCCGGACGGAGCAATTTGTGGGGGCAACTTTCACCGATAACAGCCCCACGAGTCTGCCGAATTGTTTTTAATAAATAGTTTACTCATGTTAGGATGATCCCGCTGTAATTAAATAAGATAATGTCGCCAACAATCTCTTCAAAAGTACCCTGTTGAAACTTGCTGTCCTCAGGGTCTTGCCAGAGCCCATTCCTGCCTCCTGCTCCCTGTCTGGCTCATTTGTTGGGGAGGCTGCCTCTGGGCCAGGTTCGTGTTGTTGTGCTCAGCTCAGAGAGTGCTCAGCTCAGGACTGGGGATGGCTGGTTCCAGCAGCTGATAAAGGCCTCAGATTGAGTGAGCTCTATTTGGAACGGCTGATCATGTTCTTTGTCATCTTAAGGTCAGGGAACTTAAGAACTGCAAACCTGGACTGCTCTATCAAAAAGTCATGCTCAAAGCCAGGTGTGAAGGATGGGGGAAACCATGGGAGTGGGGGTGGGGCAGCGGCAGGGGTATATGGGATCTCTCTGTACTTGCTGTTCAGTTTTTCTGTAAACTGAAAACAGCTCTAAAAAATAAAGTCTACTATTAAAAACAAACAAAAAGTCATGCTCACCCATAGTTCTGGGGTGTGAGGGGCCGAGATTCATTTGAAAAGCCTTTTTCTTCCTCTCCATAAGAAGCAGAAAGGGAGGAAGCTCAGAGATTTGGAATGCCACAACCAGGATGGGGAATTAGAAATCAAAATGTACCCTCCTCTGAGCACCAATGGCCTCCACTGGTAGGGTGGAAAGAGAGACTTTACCCAGCCGAGGGGGCCTCTAGGTTTAGTGCCACTAGAGTTTTCCCTGACCCTGGAGCAAACAATACATACATTTGCTGTTTGGCGTTGCATGGGTCCACTTGTTACTTGATTAAATGTTTTACTTTTCAACTGCTTAGCTTTATATAGATCAGCCTCAGTGCTAGAGAATTTGTACTAAAAACAATAAGTAGTTTTGGAAATAGATTGTCTGAAATAAATAAGGTTATTATAGTCATAATCCACCTTAGGGTTAGAGGAGACTTCATTTGGTACAAAACTCATCTGCTCTTTAGTGGGCATGAAAGAGTTAAACAATAAAATCCCAGCCAGGAGAGCAGTGGAAGTTTTAATCCCAGCTGCTGCCCCTGGGGGTGAGAGGAAGAGATATTTGATAGTCCAAAGCAGAAAGTAAATATAGAGTAAATTACTTCCATGTAATTGGGGAGATTATTTCAAGTAGATTGCAACTTGGAAATGGATTGCTTCTTTTTGAAACCTAGGATGACTTGTACATCTCCCATTGTGGCTTCAAGGTGGCACTAAGGGAAGGAACAACTCCTGGCTTTCGAGGGCAGCTATAGAGAGTATATTTTGTAAAGTCAAAGCTAAACATCTTTGATACTTGAATTACTCAGATCTGTGCAGTAGTTAATAGGAACAGAAATATAGAGAAACATAGAAATGTGGCCAGGAGAAACATACCACCTTAAAAATCTGAACTGTGAGCCCTTGTAGACAGAAAACAGAAAACTCTTTGCAATTTATGTAATCACCTTCATTCAGGGAAATGGTCAATTTGATTTGAAATGGTGTGGAAATGCATGGGAGGGGATTTGTGTGAGACACCTAAAAGAATTATTGTAAATTTTTTCATATAATGAACCAATTTTCCCAGTAACTTCCATTCTTTGGTTCCAGTGCTCTCTCCTGAAGCCAGTATGAATCTGCTCCAATCCTGTGTCCACGTGGTCGTCTTTCTAGTATTTGTTTCCTCTTCTTAAGTACATACGCTCTAGAGTCAGAGAAGACTTGCTGAGATTCATGGCTACCCCCTTCTATCACCTCTCTCACTTTGGGCAAATTGCCTGGCCTCTCTCAGCCTTTATTTTCTTATTTGTGAAATGGGGATATTAACAGTACTTGCCTCACAGGCAAAATGTTGTGAAAACTAAATGAGAAAACGCATGTAAAGCACTTGGCACTTATTTGGTTTTATGATTATGATGATAATCACACATAAATTATTTCTCATATGACATGATATTTAGCCTACTCACTGTTGTATTTTTCTTTAAGTCAGTTGATGGCTACCCCAATCAAACTACTCAGTAAAATCCCTCCTCTGTTGTACTTTGGTATTTAGTTTTAGACTCTGGTGCAGGACCTTACATTTATCCCATTATGTGATCTTTTTAGGGTGAACTCCTCTTTCAAACCTATGCAATCCATTTGTTCATTCATTCATTCATTACAGAAACTATCACAATATACTTACTATGCGCCATGTACAGTGCCAGTTATTTGAAGTCTTCTGAGATTTTTTAATTCATTGGAGTTTTGGTGGAACACAATTTCTACATCTTCATCCAAATTGTGTAACATGTTGGAGAAAATAGGGCTAAGGGCACAGCGCTAAAGAATGTCTTGAGAAACTTTCCTCAAGGCTGACCAGCACCCTTAGGGCACTGTTGTTTAATTATTATGAATTCATCTTGTTATGGTATCATTTGGTACAAATTATTTTTCAACTTGACCAGCAGGAAATCTTGAGACCTTCTCAGAATTCTTGTTCAAGTCAAGATTTGCTAAATCTGTGTAGTCACCTCATTCAATATTCCCACCAAAATAGGAAGATTAATCTGATGTGATTTCTTTTTTAAGTAAAATTGGGCTGGCTTGCTTTCTAAAGGGCTCAGAGGACATATTTTCATAATCTATTGTAGAATTTTGAAGAATTTCAATAAAAATAGAACACAGGGCCTAAAACATGGCAACTGTCTGTTTCGGATGCTCATCCTCACCACGTGTAGCATGGCGGGGACGTTAGTAAGAAGGTTGGGAAGTTCAGCTGAAAAAGTCTACTCTAGGGCCCTTACTTTTATTGTGGAGCATTTGCTGTATATTTTACTTAGTTTTTTATTATTTTTCCCATCCTGGGCTCCTTGTGGTCAGAAGCATGCTTTTCCTCATCTCTTATAATTCCTATCACAGTGCATGACTCATCATAGGTGATCGTTAATTGCTTTTTAAATTGATATACTCAAGCTTTATTTGTAAACCTAATGCCTAACCTATTACAATTTAGAAGAAAGAATACCACCCCCTTTTAGTCCAGCATACGGCAAGTAGAGAAGATGCCTATGGGTCTTAGGGTGTCCCTAAGAACCTTTAGAGAGGCTTAGGAGAGATGCCCCCTTAAACGGCATGAAACTCGCAAATGATTAGCAACAGAGTCTAATGAATGAGAAGCAGTGAAATGGCTTTCTCAAAATATTGGGAAATTGGTGATCTTTTTTTCTCATTTGTCGTTACTAGGATTTTGGAATTCTAGGGGAAAAATTGCATCTTAAAAAATCATTGTCCCATTCTGATCTTTGCAATGACTTTCCCTTCCTTGAATTTGTTCAGAGTAGGAGATTACGTCTATGGACTTCTTGAAGGCAAGCATTATCTTTTTACATTTGTATCTCTAGTGTCCAGCACAATGCTTGGCAGAGAAGAGGAGCTCAATAAATGTTAGATGGACAAATAATATTTGGGAAAGTGCTTTGTAGACTGTGAAACCTTGCACAAATGAAAAGATGACGAAGATGATTGCTTATGAGACTCAGAAATTGAAGTGGAACTCTTGCCTTAATGTACCACACACACACACGAACATTTTTCCTTTCAGTAGTGGCTACATTTTGTTTTTTTGATGGGAAAGGTATTAGGACACTGGTACTTTTAAAAATTTAAATAAAAATGTGTTTACCCACTTTTTATTACTGCCTGCTCCATTTGCTCTTCTGGCTTTTGTTGGCAAACATGTTCATATACTAATATTATTGTCCTTGCTTACCTGAATACCTTCCCATCTTACCCATCTTTAGTCTAGCGTACTAAAGATGGTAGCTCTTGCCTTAGATTTTCCAACTGTTAGACTGTCAGGCTTTCAAAGATAAATTTTTTAAAATCAGTTTCTTTGAAAGCATTTGAAGCAGAAGTCAAATGGCATGGTGTAAACCAATAGTTTTTCAATGAAGAAATGAAAAGTCTCAATAATGACAAATAAGGAATTTGACCTATTGACACCAATATGGCTGCACTGTACTGATTCCTACAAAAATATTATAAAAGAGAGTGCTCTGTATACTCTACTGATCACATTATGAGTAAACTTCTTACTGAAGACAGAAATAGTGTAGGATACAAGAGTTTGCTGTAAAGTGTCACCTGCTATTAGTAGTCTCTCACTGATCCAAGTATTTTCCTGGATTTGGATGGGTCAGGCTGTCAGTGGAGAACCCACAGACTGGGCATGATCTGGAGATGTAGCGGGTGAGTCCAGCATGTCAAGGGCGGGTGATAACGACCTGAAAGAACTGGTCTTGTCACTTACTCAGTGACACTGATTAGCAGGGAAAGAAGAGATGAGAATTCCAAAGGATCCCACAAATGTCTCAGTTTCTTACTAGGGCTGCATGGTCTTTAGAGATATATTCCAGATTTGGATTTTGGCTGTCTTACTTATTCTCACGTAAACTGTAGAAGGGGTGGTGGGTTGGGGTGGATGAGGTTTCATAGGTCCTCCACTCCTCTGAGCTAAATGTGCCAGGAGGAGTCCCCCAAAAAGCCAAGACAGTTTTACATTTGGCAGACTCAGACAACTCAGCAGGGACTTGACACTGTCATACTATGGAGATCTCATCTATCTGGGCAGTTGGCAAATCCAAAATTCCTAGATAGAGGGGTTTATGGTGGCAATCTGGAAGTGGGGGAGGATCGGGGGCCTTGTCTTAGGGCTGCTTTGCCTAGCAAACACAACATTTTTACTTGGCTTGAATGCTAATTTCGGCATATTTTGGAGGTGGGCAGATGGAGATAATGGAGAGGGATGCTAAGGAAACTGAAGTCACCCCTGGGTACTGCCCATAGATCTCAGGTCTGGTCTACACTGCAGAACCTCCATAGTGTTGTATGAAGCATGAGGTGTTTCTTCTGAGGGTCTGAATTCACTCTCTGGGGAAGTGTTTTTCAAAGTATTGTCTACTGAACCAGCATATCAGGGGTGGCGGTGGGGAAGGTTTCCAGGGAGGGAGAGTCTGCATAAGCTCCTTGGATAGAGCTTAATGCATAGTAAGGTTTGGAACTAGTATCTATGAAAAGAACCTCAAGACCACTTACCCTTCTGTTGTATGGAATTTCTTCACTTTCTCACATTCTTCGGCTTCTGGTGTTGATTTCTAACTCCTTTTGGAATATGAATGTCTTTTGGAATATGAATGTCTCTCCCAGATTATTTTTCCCATTGTGACTAGGAAGTCTGCATCTTTCTGAATGAGTTGGGTTGTTAAAGAGTGTCCTGCAAAACCTTCCATGTTCCATCTAATAGGGAGATCACTTGCATTTATAGGACACAGTATTGGCAGTTACCATGGGCAAGAAGAAAAACAATGGTAATAATATTAATACCATATGTTTGAATAAGACATTACAATTCACAGTTGAATTCAATTAAATTGTGTGGTTAAATTCATAGTTAAATTACATGATCTCATCAAATTTCACAACTTGCTATCAGGATAGGTAATATTATTCCTATTTTACAGGTAAGGAAATTGAGTCTCAGAGAAGATAAGGACTTACCTTACGTCAGCTGACTAGTATATGGAAGAATTGGACCTGGAGTCAGGGTCTTCCCAACGTTGGAATCATTAGTGTGTCTCAATGAACTGGCCCAATGATGCTGGCACATGCTACCAGATGGCCTCCCCAGTGGCTTTTGTGTACATCCCTTGCAAGTTGATGCTTAGGGCAGATAGCTGATGTCAAATGGCATGGATTCTGACCTTTGTGATTCCTTTGGGAAAATCTCCATTTAAGTTGTCATGGCATCCACTTGTTGAATGATGATTTACTCCTGGGAAAGACACTTCTGTGTTGGTACAGCTCCACTGTTACCTGCCAGCTTTGCCCTAGGCCTCAGCATTTTTGAAATGACTCACACCTGTACCTTGTCTGTCATTGTATTACTCCAGGAAGGGTGGGAATCTAAGAATTACAAAAAACTCACTTTTCTCATATCTGATTATGCGACATTTACATGCTCATCTATGCATATGCCTTTTAGATTTGCTACTGCTTTATTTTGATCATCTTGATTTAATCCCTGTGAGCTTGTGTTCTTTCATTAAAGTCATCAAATTAAAGTAGGAAAAGGGACCTTGGAGGCCCATGCTGGATTTCCCTGAAGACAGGCCTAAAGGGTAGCCATCCAGCCTCTGCTGTGCCCTTCCTGTGGTGGGGACATTCTGTCAAGGGATGCAGCCCACCCCTCTCATTGTCACATAATTCTTCCTTTATTTTGGGCTGAAAATTTCAACCTTTATCTTCCACACGTTGTCCTTCTTTTGATATCTTACGCAACACAGATGTCTTGACTCTGGTTTTCCTATGAGAGTTCTTCAAATACATGAGCCAGTCATCATGTAGATCCAGAGTTAGAGAATTTTGAGTTGTTATGGGCTGAATTGTATTCCCCCAAATTTCATATGTTGGAATTCTAACCCCCCGATACCTCAGAATGTGACTGTATTTGGAAATAAAGTCTTTAAAGAGGTAATAAATTAAAATGAGGTTATTAGGGTAGGCCCTATTCCAATATGGCTGGTGTCCTTACAAGAAGAGGAAATTAGGACTCAGAGACACACAGCAGGAAGACCATCTGAAGGCACAGGGAGAAGATGGCCATCTACAAGCCAAGGAGAAAGACCCCAAAAGATACCAACCCTGCCAACATCCTGTCTCGGACTTCTATCCTTCAGGACTGTGAGAAAATAAATGTCTGTGGTTTAAGCCACCCAGTCTGTGGTAGCTTGTTACAGCAGCCTGAGCAGATTATTTCAGGAGTCAAATGTATATGGGGTTGGAGGCAAGGAGATAGGTGAGACCATCTAGGCAAATATGTGGCGTAAGGGAGTAAGAGGACCATGGGATAAAAACCTTTATAGAGTAGACATAGGGATAGGGCCTGGGAGCAATACCAAGAGGAGAATCAAGAGAGCAGAGTGAAGACAAGAGAAGGCAGAGTTCTTTGCTTCTCTTATTTTGGGTCCTAAATTCCTTAACCTGTGCTCGCTTTGTCCAAGTTGTCTTCAGCATTAAACTCTCTTTCCTTTCCTTGTCCCCACATACCAAGTCAGGGAGGTGTGAGTTCTAAATCTGAAAGTTGGTCATCACAACATTCAAAGGTAGAGTTAAAGGGTTTATATTCATGTTGTTGAATTAGGGGTCAATCTCAGACTTGACTTCGGGAATTTTTGAAAGTACACCAGACTATGAAATTCAATTTCAGTATAAATTCGTAGTGGGGTACTACCACATATTTTGAAAACAAGCAAACAAACAAACAAAACCCCACATAATTTCCTAGGTGTTCCTGATGTGTACACAGATTGAGATACACTAATCCAGATGAAAAAAAAGATTTTTTTTCTACATGAAAATGATGCCAGACAATTATAGATTTTAACCTTAATGGAAAATTGAAATTCCCCTCTTTTTTGGAGAATGTTTTGTGAATTCAGTGAACACAGCCTAAATTTCCTATTCCTATTACCTTATTACTTTTAACATAATTTTTGAAAGTGATGGTTGTCCTGGTCGCCTTTTGGGATGTTTATGTTCCGCGTCCAGCAATGGCCTCCTTTGGCCAGCAGGCATTGTTCTTCTCCCGTGTTTCAGGATCTCGGTCTGAAACGAGCTACGAAAGCTTACAACAGTCACTCATATTGACCATCACATTATTCTTTGTGACTTGGGAGAATACTCCTGTTTTCTCAAATGCTGTCTGCTGAGAATTAGGAATGATTTCTATGTAATAAAGAACTATCGCTCACCAGGAAGTATACTCTTCCTTCTTGTGGAAGAAAACTTATGACACTGAACTGATAAAAGCCATCATTTTCACAAGCTCAAATAAAACAAATCTTCTCAGTGTCCCCTCCCACCTCTATAGGTTCAAATATGTGGAGGAGACCAAACTGGAAAGAAGGCTTTGTAAGCTTTAGGCTGAAACAAATCAGGGCTAACCAGGGTAATTAAATTCTTTACAAAAGCAATGAATTATGAAACTTTAACTTAGATGTTCTAAAGAATCTATCATGTTCTTTAATCATTTCTGGAAATTTTTTCAACCATTGCTATATTCTTTTTGGGGAATGGGAAGGCAATAAGGTCTTGAAAATAACCAGAACAGCCAGACTTTGTTAATTTAGTTCAGGTATGTCAGGCATCAGGTATTAGGTTAATTAGAACTAATTAGTATAAGGTTCTTAGTAGGTAGGTAGAGCTATTATACACTATGCCTAAAACATCACAGTGGGAAGTTATGTGTGTGTGGGGGAGAGAGTGCCCTGCCCTGAAATTTACCAGGTCTGCCTGATGGGTACTGACTTGACTGGTTCGTCTACTTTAGGGATGCTGAGAATATAGTCCCCTGCCCCAAATTATATTTTATCTAAGTGTCATGGTGTCTGACATTCCACTCTAAAGATTCATTCATTTGGCTTTCTTTCCTTCTCTTAAAATGGAAATTCTCTGGGTTTCAACAAAACACAAAATTAATTCACTCAGGTAAATACACAAAGGTAGTGGCTTTGTTTTTCAATGGCTAAAGGGGACTAGCAGAGCTGGAGGAACCCTGGAAGTTCATCAGTGGGAATGAAAGGGAGGTTTGCTAAGGAGGTGAGGGGAAAGCACAGAGAGAGGAGGGCCATGGACACACATTTTGCCCAGTTGGGTATTTTGAATGGGGCTGACCCTACCCACTCAGTGCTGCTTCAAAACAACACAAAATAATATATCTTTGAGAGGTGCTTTAATCTATCGCACTAGGTATTTCAATAGCTGAACCGGCCAAGACTTATAAAGCTAGAGTAGGGAAGGGTGATTAGCTTTGCAACTATAGTGTGAGTTGTAAATCATGACATTTATTTGGGCACAGGGGCTAGATCATTCATGTTTGAGGAGCACCTTTCAAAAGTCAAATGCAGAGGGCAGCCAATGATGTTGGTCTTTTATACCATTTCCCTCTTTTTGAGGTAAGTCAGAGAGCTTGAGTTATGAAGCATTAAAAGATCATTTTGTTCCCACATTCAATTTTCTTCTTTTCACCTAGAAAAAACCTTTCAGGCCAAAGACCATTGGAGGTAGCCCTGGTTCCTCCATGTTTCACTTGCTGGCCCCTCATTTCTACCAGACCTGCATTTCAGTCGACCAGGTCTCGGGAGGGAAATGATTCTAGTGACCTCACCGTAGGGAGACAGGAGCCTCTGGCATGTTATCAAACTGCCAGGCTCTTCTACGTAGGCGGGGCTCTTGGCTTTGGCGTAGGAAAGTAATGCAGTAGGTCAGCCCCCGAGCGTCTTGGCGAAGTTGTTAAGTGCCTGGGGAGCCCTAACCACGGCGGGGAGACCAGGCTGTCACTTGCATTTCACCTTCAGACTTGGCCCTGATTAAATTAAGCAATGAGGGTGGAGTCCTGGTTTGTGAGAAGGGTACAGAGACTGAGGGCGTGCTGGCATTTCTTCCTCATGCTGCTTCTGAGGACACACAGAAGGGTGTTCTGGCCAAATTAGCCAGTTATTGGCTCCCCAAATTGCTTTGGTTTTCGACACCTGACTTGACTCGGTGAGTGAATGGGAGGCTGTTTTCCCTGAGTGTTTTGCATCTTGGCTTTCAAGTCACTACATGAACATTCAGCCCACAGATGTCTGTTATCTAATCAGGTGCATCAGGCCGTGATGGAGATGAGAGGGGAGGAACGCCCCTCTGACTCAGATTTTGAACAAACAAAACTCAGCCTTGTTAGCAAAGACAGGGAAGAGCACCCACGGCTGCTCAGATCAGATCCCATCTCCCCCCACCCCCCCGACAATCTGGGGAGCAGTGCAAATGGGTGAGTTTTTATGGAGAGATAAGCAACACAAGTGCCCCACTTTGGTACGCTAAGGAAAATTAAAATGTCAATATTTACACATGACCTTCAATGCTCTTACACTCTTGCTTTCTTAGGATTCAGTACAGACTGCGTTTTCTTCAGTCCGTTACCGACAGCTTGGAAATTCAGTTAGAGGACATAACCCAAATGTTCTCCAAATGTTGCTTCCAAATGGTCATCTTGAAAAGTGCTGTTTTAAGGCGTGCGAACTCTCCTCACTGAGAGAGAGCCGGCACTCTGCTCACCCAACTGCAGGGGAATTATCTGAAGATTAAAACCAGCGATGATAAAGATCGTACCACGCAGCATACTTTAATTTGTTGATAACTAAAGCACAAGAGGCCTTTTATAGGCTTCTGGAAGCCTCACTATTGTGTATCGCACATTCAGCTCCTGCTTGTGTGCTGACACAAACAAATAAACACGATCATAACAGTTGAAATGTAGTTAGAAACACAATTGAGAACATCTGTATTGTAAGCAGAAATAAATTAGAAATACTGAAGTGTTTTGTAGCTGGGAAAACGAAAGAATAAAAAAATAACCCACAGTACCTGGATTAAGCAGTGATAAATAATGTATAAAGCAAAAATCTCATTACCCCCAGTGTAAACTCCCCCCCCAGTGAAATATATTTTATGAATGTAGTAACACTGTAATAACCAAAGCATTTGTTTTTCCCCACAAACTTTCCATTTCATGACTGTGAGATTGTTTGGATTTACAAGTTCGGGACAAAACAGCCTCAAATTGACCGGTTTTCGTCTTTTCCTGGTGACCTTCAGTTCCAGGAGTCCTGGGCAGCTCCTCATGCCACTATTCGTCAGAACGCCGCTTTACACGTGTGCAAGTTTCCCCGAATGCAGCCACATAAAATCCAACAGGGCAAACACAAGTTCCCTCCACCCTGGAGGAAAAGACCTTAAAGCTCTTATATTGCAGAAGCCACAGGAAGGCTAAGCTCTACCTGCACAGGTAAGCAACACTTGGCGTGGCCCCGGAGGCCAGGCTGATGGCGATAGAACCGATCACGTTGTTGACGTCACTGTAAGTAAAGTGACAGCTGCCAGATTAGTGAGCTTTGTCCAACTGGACTATGGGGCCATTACAAGGGTGGCCAGAAATTTCCCCTGGGTGCCATCCTCAGCACGGCCAGGAACCAGGAGGAAGGCAATTCTCTGCACACCCGCCTCTCTCCTGCAGCCCTTCCCTCTTCAGTTTCTTGGTTCTTTTTTTCTATCACAGACCCTGGTGAGACTCTGGAACATCACGGAACCCAGCAGCATGCTGAAGGGTCAAGCATGACTCTGGAGTCCTGTTATTTACAAAACACAGTTCTCCAGGGTTAGGCAAGGTGAGCACCATGTCTTTAAGATACACAAGGGCAAGAAGTGAAGCATACAGAGCTGGCTCAATAAATTTTTTTGTATAATAGGAGCCACCCTAAGCCTAATCGTCTCCTACCTCAAATATTTAATGATTCCTTCTCAGCTGTTAATTACAGTTAATGTACATTCTATCTGGCTCGCCTAACATTCTGGGAATGGTTCCTAAGTGAACCACGGACATCCTTACAGATAACTGCCCGAGTCCTAGCCTGGTGCCTGGTGAGGTGCTGTTCGTACTTGCAGACTTGTGCCGTATTCTATTTCTGCCCAGCCCCGCTGGGACAGCAATGGTGGCTAAGCAGAACGACCCCATTAGACTCCCTGCTAGTAGGAAGTCATGCGTGGACTCATTTTTGTAGTCATAGTCAAAAACTTGTAATTTCTCCTCGTTTTCGTATGCAGCTATGGCATAGTGGGGGAAAATTACTAGATTATGAGTCAGAAGACTTGCCCTTAAGTCCCACCTCTCTCCTGACTAACTGTGTGACATTGGATCAGCCCATCTCTGAGCCTCAGTTATGTAGAATATGGGGATAATGCTAACTCACACTTTTTCTTTTAGTAGGACCTAAGTAAGGTAATGTCAATAAAGGGGCTTTGTACAGTTTCAAGTGTTATTGAATTAGGTTTATGGTGTTGTCACTTATCTTAGTCCATTCAGGCTGCTCTAACAAAATACCAGAGACTGGGTAGCTTATGAACGACAAAAATTTATTTCTCGTAGTTCTAGAGGCTGGACGTCCGAGATCTGGGTGCCAGCACTGTTGGGTGAGGGCCCTCTTCTGGGTCGAAGACTTCTCCACTTCTTGCTGTGTCCTCACCTGGTGGAAGGGCAGGAGGATCTCTCTGGAGCTTCTTTTAAATGGGCACTAATCCTATTCATGAGGCCTCTGCCCTCATGACCTAATCACCTCCCAAAAGCCCCATCTCCTAATACCATCATTTTAGGGATTAGAGTATCAACATATGAATTTTGGTGAGACAAACATTCAGCCATAGCGTCATTATTAAAAGGAAATATCTATCCTACTTATGTTACAATGTGGTTTGAGGATCAAATTAAATAAAATATCTGAAGAGGGCTTCAAAAAGTGTAAAGACCCAAGTATATCACTACACAGTGAATGTGAAGGCTGGAGCCATGTCAGCTGAATTGCATGTGCTCACTAGTTCCACGTACACATTTGCCAGAGCAGCACAATCTTCTAGACCAAAAAGAGGGTGCAGAGGCTGGAGATGTTATATGTTTTTGTCATGAGCATCTCAATTAATTGTTTTGAGATCTTTGTCTCATGTCTTTTACTTCTAATACAAAGAAAAAACAGTCACCTCCTAATATGGCTGTAGGGAAAACATAACTGAAATGGATTCCAAAAATAGCTTTTAAGGACAAAGTTACGTGAAGGACATAAATTGTTCGTGAACTCCCTCAGCAATGAATCGGCACACCTCCACATACCCCCAGGATCTCAAGCTGATAATGTAACAACAAGAACCTATTGAATCAGGACACGGTGATGGTTCTGCTCGTGTGCCAATCTAGGTCTCAGAGTCTGGTGTGCGGGCAGGGTGTAAAGAGCAGATTGCATTTTCAGGAGAAAGGTTAAGCTTGAATGTTTTGGACAGGAGGTGGTTAGATGCATTTTTAAAAAGTCTTTGAATTTACCTGATGAGTTTTGTGTCCTTGTGACGGCTGTAGCCTATTCCAGGTTATGAATAAATTTAGCAACACAAAAGAGGTCATTTAAAAATCTCTCCCTCAGCTGCTCCATTTCCTCCGGTGCCCCTTCAGCTTTTTCTTCTTTTCTTCACTAATGTGGCATCCTGCAAGGCTGCCCTTCTGATCGTTGTGAGCTTAAGATTAGTGGTATGTGGTTTTAGAAATGTTTTGAAACTTTCATAGGAGAATTGTGGAAAGGGGGAGGTTCCCAAAAAACCCTGAGTAGAAGTTAAGAGATCCATTTTATTTACTTATTTATTTTTGACTTTAAAGCATTTTGTTTTGAACTAATTTTACCTACAAAATGTTGAAAAAATACTATCAAGTGTTCCTTTATATCCTTCACTCTGCTTTCACTTATGTTAACATCTCTCATCACCATATTATAAATATCAAGAATAGGTCATTAACATGAGTACAATATTATTAACTAAACTACAGACCTTATTAGAAATTCACTAATTTTCCCTCAAATATTATTTTCCAGTTCCAGGATCCTGTCCAGGACCTCACATTGCATTTTCCCTCCAGTCTGTGACAGTTCCTCAGTCTTTCCTGGTCCTTCAGGATTTTGGCACTTTTTGAAAAGTAGTGATCAGCAATTTTGTACAATGTCTTTTAATTTAGGTTTGTCTAATGTTTTCTCATGATTGGGGTAAGATTATGCATTTTTGGCAAGGATACTACAGAAATGATACAGTGTGCCTTTTTTATCACATCATATGAAGGGATTCGTGATGTCTATGTGTCTTATTACTGGTGATATTCACCTTGATCACTTGGTTAGCTTGGTGTCTGCTGGTTTCTCCACAATAAAGTTACCATCTTTCCCTTTTTACTGATAAGTATTTTGAGGGAGATACTTTGAGTTTGTTCAAATCCTTTTTATCCTTCTTGAATTTCTTTTGCATAAAGGAGCAGACACCTATGTATTTTCTTATATCTAAGTTCTTACACAAAGGATCACATTCTCTAGACACTCTTTGGGGCTTTGCCTTTTTTCACTTGATATATATCATGGTGTTCCTCATTCTTTTATACAGTTGCATAGTACTCCAGTTTGTGGATATTTTGTGGCATTTTATTGTAATTGTATTAAATTTGTAAATTAACTTAGGGAGAACTGATATTTTTATAATGCTATAATCCTACCCCAAAATAGGGGATATCTTTCCATTTATTCGAGACTTTATTAGTGTCTTTCACAAGTGTTTAAAAAAGTTTTCCTTGCACAGGTTTGCACACTTCTTGTTAAATTTATTTGTAAGTATTTACTATATTTTGATGCTGTTGTAAATGGGTTTTTCTCAATCACTATGTTCCCTGTTTATTGTTTGTTTGTATGAAGGCTATTGATTTTTATATGATAATTTATATTCTGCTACTTCAATAAATTCTTTTATTGTTTGAGTTAGTTTTATTATTGATTCTCTGAGGTTTTCTAAGTATATTATTAATTCATCTGCAAATATAGTTTTCTTTTTTCTTTAATTATTCTTATGCCTCTAATTGATTTCTCTTGACTAATTGCATTGGCTAATAACGCTAATAGTAGCAGAGATAGTGGACATTTGTGTCTCATTCCTGATCTTAGTGGAAATGGCTCTAGTGTTTCTTCATTAAATAAGATACTGGCTTTAGAACTAATTATTGTGTTGAGAAAGTATACATCAACTCCTACATACTGGACTAGTTTTACCATAAACGTGTGTTAAATTTTGTCAAATGCTTTCTCAGTGTCTATGGAGATAGTTATATGATTTTTTTCCTTTAGACTTATAATTATGTATAGTAGGCTGAATAACGGCCATCACATCCTAATCCCCGGAATCCGTAAATGTGACCTTATATGATAAAGTTTTTGCAGATATGATTACATTAAGAATCTTCAGATGAGGAAATTATCCTGGATTATCCAAGTGGACCCTAAATGCCATCACAAATGTGGTTATAAGAGAGAAGTAGAGTGAGATTAGACACTTACATACAGGAGAAGGCAATGTGAAGATGGAAGCAGAGATTGGAGTGATGTAGTCACAAGCCAAGGAATACCAGCAGCCACCAGAAGCTGGAAGATGCAAGGAATGGATTCTCCCAGTCTATGGAGGGCACATGGCCCTCCCACCATCTTGATTTCAGACTTTTCATCTCCAGAACTATGAGAGAATAAATCTCTGTTGTTTTAAGCCACCAAATTTGTGATAATTTGTACAGTGTCCATAGAAAACTGATGGAGATTTTGATACCAGGAACTGAAGTGCTGCTGTAGCAAATCCTAAAAATGTGGAAGTGGCTTTGAAACTGGATAATGGGTAGAGGCTAGAAAAATTTTGAGGTACGTGATAGGAAAAGCCTGGATTGCCTTAAACAGACAGTTAGTAGAAGTATAAATGTTAAAGGTACTTTTGGTGAGGATTCAGAAGGAAAGGAGGAGCACGTTATTGGACACTGGAAGAAAGAAGATCTCTGTTACACAGTGGCAGAAAAGTTAGCTGAATTGTGTCCTACAGTTGTGTGTAAAGCAGAATTTGTAAGTAATGAGCCTGGAGATTTAGCTGAGGAGATTTCCAAGCAAGGTATTGAAGGTGCAGCTTGGTTTCTTCTGGTTGCTTACAGTAAAATGACAGAGGAAAGAGATAAATTGAGAAAGGAATTATTAAGCAAAAGAGAACCAGCACTTGATAATTAGAAATTCTCAGCATAGCTGGATTGCAGATGATGCTAAAATGAGGAGATTCACTGTTAGGAAAGCATGCTCTGGAGAGAAGCTTAAGGGTGTGGTTAGACAACCGTTTGCTAGTGTTGAAGAGATTTAAGTGTGTTGGATTATGTTTGCTAATATTTTGTTTAGAATTTTTGCACTGATATTTGTGAGTGTTGTTGCTCTGTAGGTTTATTTCTTTGTATTGTCTTTATTTGTTTAGATATGAGTATTATATTTGCATCATGAAAAGCACTAAAAAGTTTTCTTTCATTTTCAATGTTCTGGAGCAATTTAAGAACATTGAGACTAGCTAATATTTGAAGGTTTGGTGGAATTCCCCTGTGAAATCATCTGTGCCTGGTGATTTTTTGTGTGTGTGGGGGCTCTTTAGTAACTTTCTCTATTTCTTATATGAAAATTGGTCTGATTAAGCTTCCTAACCCTAATGAGAAACTTATATATATTTCCATAGGAAATTATCCATTTCATCTAGGTTTTTGAATTTATTTGCATAGAGGTCTACAACTTAGTTTCTTGTGATTTTTAAATTTTTTCTGTTTCAATGGTTATTTCTCCTTTTTCATTTCTTTTGTTTCTTTTTCTTGTGTGTTTGTACATTTTCTCTTTTTTTGGGATCAAGTTAGCTAGTGGTTTATCTATTTTTTTACCTTTTTCCCCAAGTCAGGATTTTGATCCTTTACCATCCACTTAATGCCTATGCTGCAATGTAGGCATATCCACTTTTCTCTCCCTTCTCCTACTATTTTTTAGTTGCTTTTCTACTTTGTCACAATACACAACAGCTGAATGGTAGTCTTTCACTCCCATCCTCAATTTTATTTCGTATTATATATATATTTATATATTTTAAAATGTTCCATATTAGTCCTTTTATTGAAGTTCTCCTAGTCACAATTTGTTTGGAAGAAGCTTATTCTTTAGTAGATTCTTCACGAACAGTTTATGGGTACAGAATTTCATATGTTCTTGTATATTGAAAATTGTTATTTGATATAATTGTTTTATCATATTGTTCATTGATATAATCAAGGACAACTTGACTATATATAAAATACTTTGTTCACAATTTCTTTCATTGAACTTTTAAAAAATGTTACTCCTTTGTGTGTTGGTTTTAGAAATTCTGGTGCCATTTGAACTCTTTTGCCATTATTAATTTTGCAAAAAAATAATTTTGCAAAGATTGTCTTTTTTGCCTGGAGGTCTTGAGGATTTTATTTTTGTCTTTGAAATCTAATAGTTTTACTGGGATATATCTCAGTTTTGATCATTTTGGGTTAACTTTCCCAGGTACCTAGTAAGCCTTTTCAAAGTGTGGATTCAGTTCTTTTTCTATTTCTGGAAAAATTTTTTGGATTATAATTTTAAAGGGTAGTTGTGTTTCATTTGTTTTCTTTTTCTTCTTTAGGGACTCCAATAATACAAATATTGTTCCTTCTTTGCCTGTCTTCTATTTCCACTATTTTTATCTGATCTACTTTGTATCTTCCTTTGTGTCATTTTCATTCTCTTGGTTGTTTTCTGGCCTTTTGTAGATGTCTCATTATATTTTCACTTGAGTCCGTTTTCTCTTGGGCACTTTGTAATTTCATCTTTATTTCTGAGATAATGTCTTGTTTCTTCCATTTCTTTTCTGTGTTCAGTCAACTATTTTTTCATTTCTCTCTGTTTTTTTCCTTCTGTACATTTCTACTCTCAGTGTTTGAATTTCTGATTTGAAGTGGTTTTTATATCCTCAAATGCTTGTTAGAATATATTTAATTTGGTATGGAGCGTAAACTTAAAGTTTCCTTCTACTTCATGCCTTTTTTTGGTGGGGTGGGGGTTGGATTTTCCTCAGTTAATTTGCATGAAAATTCATTCTGCAGTAGTCCTTTTCGGATTTTATTGTTCTGTTTTTCCTTTTGTGATATTGGAACATTTTACATGGTTCCTAGTTAAATGGCACTCTTTACTGTTAGTCTAGTAAAATTTAAGTACTTTAGCAGGTTTTTGTTTTTTGTTTTGGTGGTGGGGAAGGAATTTTGAGTTCACCAATTTTGTTCATCTATTTTTTCTTGCAGGACCCTACATTTTTCTTTTTAGTACCTAATTGCTAAAGGACCTTTCTTCCTTCTTTTTTTTCCTTTTGTTTCTCACTAGAAGCTATGTGTTTGAATGACTGTCCTTTTCAATCACTCTTGCTCATTTCAGCCGTGTCTGTCCCTTTAAATTTTGTGTCTGGCCTTTTAAATAGCTACCTACCCTTTAAAAGTCACATACTTTGAAATCCGCTTCCTGGAGTCCTGCTCTATTTAATTTTTCTGGTGCCCTCCCCAACTCTCCCTAAGGTCCCCTTGCCTGTGCCCCTTCTCTGGATTTCTAGCAGTTTTTATTGGTCTGCCTTTGCTTGTAGCAAAGCTCTGTGGTGGAGAAAGGGAGGGGCAGAAGGACATGGGCCTTGTTTCTTTTTCTGTTTTTACTCACAGTTTTTTTTAAAGCACTCTGACATTCTCTTCCAGTAATATCGAGAGTGTGGTTTTGCATAGAGATTGCGTAGTTCTGTATCTATTTGGTATTGTTTGGTGGAGGATGGGGGTTGGGAGGTTACTCACCTTACACCTGTTCAGCTACTTGAAAGTCCTCATCTCATTCTTGCCGATGGTTTCACTTACCACCTACACAACTATGACTTCCATATTTAGACTTTGAATCTAGACTTTTTTCTAAGCTTTGGATCCATATATCCAACTATAGTCATACAACCTCAAACTCACCAAGTTGAAAACTCAACAGTTTCCTTCCCCCATGAACTTGATCTCCCCTCTCTACTCACACACGTTCTATTTCTTGTTGAAAAGTTTCATTCTCCACTCAGACACTCAAGCCAGAGATTTGAGAGTCATCTAGAGTCATCTATCTCCCTTGCCCACACATCCAACTAGTATTTAATAAATGGCTGTTGGATGAACGTCCTCACAATTTCTGGAAGAAGATGAAAAAATACCAAAATTTCTGTTCCTTGACAACATCTGGCATAAGGCTGATAGGACATTCTTTGCTACTCAGGTGTAGATCTTGCTAGTGATGGGACTAACAGCACAAAACGCTTATAATAAATAATAATAATATATAATAATAAATAAATAATAAAGAATAATAATAAATAATAAAGAGTTTATAGGAATGATAAACTTCTTATTAGAGTCCAAGATCTTGGAGGCAGGGACGATGTCTTATTCATTTGATAATCTTTCACTTGGCAGAAAGCTTAATAAAGGTCATTAAGGATATTTTAAATAAATGAATAATAAAATGAATGAATGACTATGACATCACTGTGGTAATAGCACAAATCTCCTAATGCAAAAAAAAAAGTGGTCTAAAAGATCACTAAATTTAAGCAAGCCAACTCAAAATTCTACAAGCATTAGGAATGTTACAAAAATGAATGACGTGGACATTCAGGAACTGGGGCAAACTGGAGAATCTAAAGGAGGGTTCTTACCCATTTTTTGTGTATGCCACAAACCTCTTTGGCATCTGTTGAAGACTATGGACCTTTCTCAGAACAATGCTGTAAAATGCATAACATAAAACACATAGAATTACAATGGAAACCAATTACACAGAAATATAATTATCAAAGTATTAAAAAACACTCAAATGTGTGATGTAGTAATATATGTGCTTCTTTATTAATGCATTAAATAACAAGATCTAGCAGCCAGAGTAATAACTACCATATTTTTAAGTAGTAAATATAAGCAATTTTTCAAGATATCTGCAACCACTGTAATATGATATGAAAATATCTGTGACTTCTGTAGGTGACACAGTTAAGGCTCTGCTAATACCACAGTAGTTTCTTGCCTATATTTATAATTGAATAAAATGCTAAATTTCAGTTAGACGTTAGTAAAAATAAAGATGCAATTTTTTCCCATCCGAGTTCACGGCCATCTGAATTCTAAACACGCACCCACATCCATGAACTCCAGGTTAAGAACCCCTAGTTTAGAAAGTACAGCTGCTACTCAGCTCTAACTATAGCCATGCAGAACTGGGAGCCCAGTGGCCTATGGGTCCTCAGTTTTTTGTGACCTCTGACCTAAGCTCCAATGAAATTATGGGTCGATCATCTTATGTTCCCTCTATAAGAGTTGCCCTTATGGAGGAGAAAAAAAGGATGGGAACGTGACAGCTGAGTTGTCCCTTGACAGGCAGAAAGGTCCGTTTTGCCCAAGACAAAATGGACGTGCATTTAGCAAAGTTAAAGATGATAACCATAAGCCATTCTCTCCAAACACCAGTCTGAAGGAGCTCTCGTGGCTCTCTGGGCCATGACAGAGGAGAGTGTGGAAGGTGACGGAAGAGGGCTGGAACCCGGAAAACAAATTCTGCAGGCTGTAGATAATAAACGAAAAGGGTAAGAACTTCCCAGTGGCTGATAGAAAGAAAATGTCACAAACACGAAAACATAATAAAGCTGGGTTTGAGTCCTTGGTGCCTTCCCTTCATGATTAATGATTGGTCTCAAATAGGATGGGTAAGGGAAAGTAAAGTTCCTCTTGAAGTAGCTTTAGAAATGCCACAGCTTAAAAAAATTATTGTAACATCAATTTAAGAAAAAAAAAACTCTGCTAAAATGTAAAGGTCAAGAAAGATTTGGGTGTTTTTAAATGCTGTCTAGAAGAAATTCTTATAAAGGTTAAGATGTCATGTAGTTTCAGAGTTATGGGCACAGGAGCGGGGTCCTGGACAAAAGCAGCACTACCTCGGGGCCCTTGGTGACTGTGACCCACACCCCAGTGATATGTATGCTCATTAAAGTCTGAGAAGCATTTCTTGCTCAAGACATCTCTTCTGTGTAAGTGCGTGCACACGTGTGGGCATACACAATGCCAGCTCTCCCATTGGGAATCTCTGTTGAATGATAAGAGTAGGTCATAGCCCTCAGAAGCAAATGATGGAAACTACCCTTGTAGAGAGTTCTGATCTCTCTTGCCAAAACCTACGAAACGAAACAAGAGCTTGACCCTACTCACTTGCTGTGGATAGTTACCTTAGCACATTTACCTGGATGATGTGGGCCCTTTGAAGAGCAAGCCAAGCCATTTGACCCCTCACACCACCTCTCCCCAAAGGTTCCTTGTGACATTAACTGATTATATGTGGCAGGGCTGGACTTTCACGTAGGGGGCTAGATCTTTGCAAAACATCATTTGCAGGGCATCAGGAAGTGACTCTCAAAATGCAATCTGAGTGTCTTGTTAATTGAGCCTGGAATCCACCATCAAAGAACCAATCATTTGGGTTAACTTAGAGTTTCTTGTTAAATATACAAGCCTTGGGCAGGCCCCGTGGCTTAGTGGTTAAGTGTGCACACTCTGCTACTGGCGGCCGGGGTTTGGATCCTGGGCGCGCACCGACGCACCGCTTCTCTGGCTATGCTGAGGCCGCGTCCCACATACAGCAACTAGAAGGATGTGCAGCTATGACATACAACTATCTACTGGGGCTTTGGGGGAAAAAAAAAGGGAGGAGGATTGGCAATAGATGTTAGCTCAGAGCTGGTCTTCCTCAGCAAAAAAAAAAAAAAATGGGGGGATTAGCATGGATGTTAGCTCAGGGCTGATCTTCCTCACAGAAAAAATATACAAGCCTTGCTGTTGCTGCTTAGGCCACTTCCCCTAGCATAGGTGAAGTGCTTTCCCATTCTTCTCCTCTGGCGTCTGTCCTGAACTCTTTTCCAAAGCCAGCTGAATTACCTGGACACTTCTTACTTATTATTGATTCTTCTCATTTCTGATTGTACTAATTTTATATTCCATTCATTTAGCACTGAAAATATACTCTTTTGCTATTTTATATAGCCTGTCTTTCCAAGTAGATTTTTAAGCCCATCAAGGGCAGAGACATATCCTATTTTTTGTATTCCAGCCCTCAGCTCAGGGCACTATATCCATGAGGGGTCCAATAAACCTAAAAAAAAAAAAAAAAAATTAAAGTATTTACTAATGATTCGTCATCAGTTATTAATGGTTCTGGGTGCCAGTGCTTTCAGATGGTGGGGCATTTCACACGTCAGCTCACGTGATCCTCACAATTACCCCGTTCCTGTGATTCCCATACTGAGAGGAGGAGACTAAAGCTCAGAGACCACAGGAGACTTTGCAAGGTGACATTGCTAGTGCAAGGCCAGTTCAAATCTGTTTGAACTCAGATTTATCTGCAATGTGTGTCTCCTCTTCATTGATACTGTTGTGGGAATGAGTTTTCCTTTTGCTGCTTCTGAAAGCAAGTCACAAAAGGGCTCTAGGAGAAGAAGGCCAACTTGGGAGAGAGAAGGAAGACTAGGTCCCCATGAACAATGCTTGTATGCATGCTACTGGGAAAGTTGTTTCTTTCTCTTCATTCCAGCTTGCCAATTCCCCGTGTGGGGGTGGTTATCCCTCCCTAACTCATTGGGTAACTGAAAAGTTCAACACTCTAATGAGGTTCAAGAAGAATCAAGGAAAGGAAAGGGCACTGGAGGTGAGAGCTGACCTTGGGGGCAGTCCCCAGGAGTTGGGTCCTTCAACACTTCCGAGGAGGGCAGTTCTGTGTATAGCCACCCCAGCTGCGGGGTCTTTTTCTCCTGCTCCTTGTTTCTGATTTCTTAAAGGAGTGGAAGCAGATCTTCTTGAGGGTGGCCCTCATCCCATCAATGAGGCTGCAAAGGTCTGTCTCCCACCTTATGACATCAAACAGAGCACTTCTAGTCTTTACGCTCAGGACGCGGAAGCCAGAAATTGCTCATTTATGAACCTACTCACAAGGAAACAATCCATGCTAAAGGGGCCTGGATTCCTTCTTTGACATTCACCATGAATGCCTTTGCTTTTGCAGGCATCCAAAAAACAAAACAAAGAAACCCCCAAAAACCTACACACCCTAGATTCAGGAAGAGGGGGACATAATGTGATTCTTCCCAATCCATAGTCAATGAAGGATTTTAATTCGTGAACACAATCACCATGATTACTATGACCCCTACAGAGTCATTGCATTTTACTACTCTTCCTGGGAACTGGATTTCCATATTTAGGAAGGAAAGCAAATGATATCAGGAATCTCGTGTAGCTACATAAAATTCTTTCCTAAATATGTAGTGCTTTTCTAAGAAGCCTTTCTGACTAAACGATTCAATCTAATACTAAAATGTTTTACAGATATATAATCCACCGCCCCAGTTAAAGCAAACGTTGAGTAAAAGGGACCAAAGTCAAGGTGTCCATCAGAGCTGCTCTTACTACACGTGCGTCCTCTTTGATCTGACCATAATGACTGAGATTCTTGCATTTGAACACTTCTTATCATTAGAGCAAGTTATTTGGGTTAAAGCATTGTCTCTAGAATGAACCCATCAAAACTACAGTTTCTTGGGCCTAGTAACACAATTCCCACAATAATCATTATTCTAGCTTCGTGAATTACTTTATCAGATTAATTAGCTGTCACCTATCAGCCAATGTGGCTCTGAGGAAATAAGGCATATTTCAATGGACATCATTGTCTGAAATATGAAGTAGTTCTATGAGGTACAGACCTTCTTGGGGGCCCTATACTGGAGGTCTGGGAGGTTAGAAGACAAGGAAAGATACTGATTAGGAAGGGAGAGCAGAGGAGAGAGAAGTGAGGGGAACATCGAAATCAAAGTTCTGTCTCCTTCACAGTTCTGCCTCTGATTCCCACAATCTTATTTTCTGTTTACATGTTTTTAATATGCAAGTGACCAATATGATCTTTTCTTTGGCTCAGGCCTCCAAAATGTAGGTCCTACTTGCATGAAAATCAGAAGTGAAATGATTCCCCTGCCCATCCCTTCTGGCAATATTCACCCATATCTGGTTCTCCTCTCCTTCCTGGGTACACAGCTCAGCAGCACTTCCCAGTCCTCTGTGTCTGGATGGGCTCATGTGACTGAGGGCTAGACACCAGAATGTGGGCGGCCGTAAAACATTTCACATGGACTTCCATCCTCTCTCTCTCTCTCCTTCCCTGAGTGGCTGAAAGCCAACAAGTGGAAGACACAAGAAAGATGGAAAAAGACCCTTGACAGTAGAAGCCTGGATCCCTGAGTCACCACTTGGAGAAGAACAACCCAGGGGCTTGTTGGACCAGGAACAACCACCTTGGAGTTGCCATTAGTGAGAAACAGAACTTGATTGTGCTAAGACATTGAGATCTGGGTGTCTTTTATTACGTTATGGGATATTATTTACCCTGGTTGCTATAAGTTACCATCTATATTGATATTTGTTGTCACTAAATTGCAGCATACTTAAATCTCCTGAGCAAATTGGGTTTACAATGATTATAAAAAAGAACATTGTATATATTAGCAGCTTTAGTTTGCTAGGGACTTTCAATCAGGTGCTTTAAGTTCATTCTTATTTAATCCTTACAACAATCTTTTGAGGCAGCTGTATTATCCCCATTGTACAGATGGGGAAATGGACATAGAAAGTTTATTAAAGAACTTGCTTTAGGTCACACCGCTAATGAGTGGCAGCATTGTGACTGTGACCCATGTCATTCAGTGTTTGCACCAAGCTCTTTATCAGAGTGCGATTCCATTCTTATGGTTACTCAGGTGAAACAGGATCAGACCGTGGAATGACACAGCAAGGTCACACCAAGAATGAAGGAAAAGTTCTGGCCTTCAAGAGGAAAAAAATTATCATATCTCTCTGCCTACGAAATAGTTCAGAGAACATTTCCTTTATCTCCATTTCACACCTCAAAAGTATTGAATTGATTTTCTGTGATTTCCCTTTTCTGCCCTCCATTGAAAGCCTTGATTATACTCCAGTTTTCTGCAAAGAGAAAATTCTTACTGCGAAGTTATAAATTCTGCAGATAAGGAGGTTCTAACTAGGTTTCAACTGGGGGACATTTATCCCTCCATTGATACACGCGTGTAACTCCCACCAGGGGAAGGCTTTTCTTACAGGAAGCAACATTCTGTTTCTATAGAGGCAGAGCAGGCAAAAAGGTGGACACACGTGTGGTAGAAACACACACGCTGAAGGGAGAGGGAAAAAAGAAGAACAAAGCTAAGTAGATGTAGTTTATTGGCTGCTCTTGTGGATAGGGAATGTTGAATTTCAAGTTTTCCTTTTTAAGCAGAGAAGGCAGAGTTTTGCCTGACTGATGTATGATTGTTGCCATTCGAATTCACCAAGACAGTACATGTGGAAGGGGTTTCTGAAATGTATGGTGCACCAGACGTGAAAGATATTGATTGTAGCCCTATTAATACAAAATCTACATATGGTGCTGCACTAGGTGGTCCCCAGGAGCCCGTGGCCTGAGAAGATGGGGGGAGTCGCAGTGCATGGGGGTTTAGAACACAGGCTGTGGAGGCAGAGTCTGGGGGTAATCTGCCAGTGCTGCCCTGACTGGATGTACAACTGTTTGGTCAGTTACTTAATATTTCTAGGCTCCAGATTCCTCCTTCGTAAAATGGGGATAGTGTTCTCTCTCTCCTTGTGCTTTGAGAATGACGCAGGATAATACAAGCACTCGTTAATTGTCACTTGCTTTGAGGAGGAAGATGATGATGTTGACTCAAACACAAAAGACAGAAAGAGACAAGCTAGCCGATAAGAGCATATTTACTTATCTGCTTTTATTACGTAAGTTAGCATCAATTTCATGGATTGGAAGGATAAAAACAAAATCAGACTAGAAGGAATCCCAGAGAGATTTGGCCAGGCATTGACACAGACAGCTGGTAGATGCGGCACCCTGCAGGAGCTGGGACTTGAATGGTGGGGTGGTGGAAGGAAACCACGAATGAATCCATAATTTTGCATGAAATTCATTGTAATTTGAGATCTGGTCCAGGTCTCAGTAAGCATCTGCTCATCAGAGAGGGAGGGAGGTTTCCACAAAACACTGTTGGAAGCAGAAGTGGGCTTGTAGGGGAAGATGGGGCTCAGTGTAGGCAGAGAGAGAGAGATGGACAACTCTGGGAATAGTCTTGTAAGCTCAATGAGGGGTTGAGGGAGGGGCTGGACCACTTTAGGCTTGTCCTGTAGGCCAATCCTTCATGTTTCAGTCATTTAATGTTCATCCTATCATAGAGCCCAGTCATAGTTATTCGAGTTCAGAAAACAAAGTTTCCATGTTGTTTATTCTGGAATTTGTCTTATCTTTTCAATATTCTACAAGTTTCCCACCAGTCTACCAAAGAATATCACCTCTCTGAGGAACAAAATGCTCTGCTCTGATACTAAAAGTAAGATGTTTGTTTTTGAAGCAACACAGATTCAAATAGCGATAACAATTCTTTGTGGAAAATAAAAGCATCTTTTTATTTATTTGAGTAAACAGAAAAATAGCACAATTGAAATGATTTCCCACCTCCCAAACAAAACCGTTTCCTTTTGTAAGCCGTGTTCCACATACAAGGGTGGTAAAAGCACAATGCTGTACAAAGGGGACTGTGGTGTATTCAGCCAGTGCGAGCCACTGTGCGTGTCCACAGGAGTTCACCTCGCTCCATTATATTCCACCTCAGAGAGAGAGTCATCCTCCATCCAATGGGCTGGCAGGCTTAGCTGCTTGGCAAAAGGTGTCCATTCTCTCCTCAAACAGCCATGTTTTCCCTGGGAGTTAATTTGTGGGGATTCATGCCTGTTGAATTGGGCCTAAAGTCGAAGCAAAACTCCAAGAAGCTGTTATGCAGCCCGGGTCACACCTGAAATATTTCTTGCAGCTTCCTTTTTCAGTCAGATAGTTCTTGTCCTAGAGAGGGGTTGGGATTTTCCACTGCAAGGGAGTGCTTCTATCTTGGGAGGCTGGGGGTGAGGACATGTAGCCTTCTTTTTCTTCTCCGTGGTTTTCCTTAGAGATCTGGCAAAGCTGACCCATCAGTGCTCCACAGGATCAACCAGGCAGAACTCTGATGGACCTGAAATTTGCCTTTTACCCCTCACACTTGTACTATTTTCACTCTTCTCAATTCTTAGCGCTTCCCAGACCTATCCAGGGGCTTCTGGCTGTTTCCTGGCTTCCTGGGCCCTCTGCTGTGACAGGGAGCCTAGGTTCATTGTAATTTAAAAAAGTATAGCAATAATAACAATCACAATGATTGCCATTTATTGGCTCTTTATTATGTGCCTGACATTATGCTATGCATTATATTCACATTATCCTCCATGACTTTCCTCATCAACTATATGAAGCTGCTATACATGTAGCAGCTACTGTGGGTAGCCATCTCTGTCTCCTTGGCCTACCCCAGGAGGTCTCCTGCAGGCAGGCTGGTCTCCTGCAGGACAGCTGTGTCCCTCTGCCTGACATGTGCTCTGCCCTCATGGGAAGATGCTCAGCCCAGTCACGGGAGAGGCTGGAAGTATCGGAGAGTTTTGGCCCAGAAGTGACCCTCAACCTTTGAGGGATGGCAATTCCTGCATAAATCCCCCAACTTCCTCTCCCTTCAGTGAGACAATTCTGAGGCAGGTTCCCAGAGTCTCCTAAAGGGTCCTCAAAAGGATTGAAAACAGTTGACCACTTGTCACCTCTCATTGAAGCCATTTCCTCCCCATCTCACTTCCCCAACCCCTCTCAGCGCTCCCTGGAATTACCACCCAAACCTACTCCCATCCTGGACTCGTGATTTGCCCCTGGGGAAACCCAAACCATAACAGAACAGAAGAGAAATGGAGGCTTAGCCAGGTGGACTTGCCTACTGACGTGCAGCTAGTGGATAGCCAGGCAGGACTTGAACCAGGACTGTCTCCTCTTACTGCACTATTCTGTTACCATCAGAAATGGTCAAGATCTATTTTTCTAGTTAATTAATTAAATTAATTAATATGTAGTTTCTTTTCAAAAAGGACTTGAGGCTGTCTACTCCCTTCTTCTATCAATACGTATTTGCTTTGTGTCTAGTTCCATCGAGACTCAGAATTCAGTGAACAATATAATTAGAGGTAAATTTTAAAAATTTACTAATATTGTGATGCTATTGTCTGAAAGTGCTAAATGTAGTATGCCTCTAGAGGTATTTACACTTTACAGGGGGTTTTGAGATTGCAATGCCATAACTTAAAGAAAGGACTCTGTTCGTGGAATTTCCGACATCGTCAAGGAGACCTCCTCTCCACGCCCTGAGATGGGACTTTTGCCAGCCTCTAATTTCATACATCTAGCCCTTTGCTTACTCTGCCTGCTGACGCTGATGTTGTATCTAATCATCAACAGGATTCCTCTTGAACTGGAAGGCAAGGTTCAACCCTGAATGTGTGCTAGCCTGGCTCCTCCTGAGGGACAAAAACACGCAGCCCTCCCTTCTTTAACTCCCTGTGCCACCAGGGACACAGAAGACCTGTTGACTTGCCTTCGTTTCTCAGCCTATAAAAGGAAGATAACACTTGCTCCAACTTACTTTTCGGGGGGTGATGTGAAGATAAATGCAAGAATGTCTGCAAAGTCCTCCGAATTCTTGGGATGAAAGGCGCTAGGTAAATAGAATACAGTCTTATTATGATTCAACTTTAATGTGGCAGCTCTCAGGCCTATAAAGGGAGGCAGTCTGGCTGGAAGGTAGGATCACAGGGTTGTCCCCTCTAATCGTGGCCCCTTGAAGTCACCATGCGGCAACCACATCTTAGAAGCGCCCATCCTTTCTGGTTTTTATTTTCAAACGACCAGTTATGCAGATATGTTTTTGCCCTCCATATTCTTCAGATTTGGGGTCAGGTTTTAGAAAACACATATGTCCAACATGCACGTGTCACCTAATAGATGAGCCAACTCCCAGAGGACCTTGGGGCTAGATCGGTAACTAGACGTTGAGATCAAAATTCTACATAAAAACAATGTCCTTGACCCTCTGTGTGATTATCAGGCCACAGATACGCACTCAAGCATTACCCATTTTCAAAATAATGAGCTATACAGTTTTCTTCTTTGTGACAGAATTGGAACTTCTGGATTTCTTAGCAAAAGCAAAACAAAACAACCATAGAAAAACACCACCTTTTCCTTCCCAAATTAATTCTTTCAGTTTATGCTCCTAACTCCATAAAAATGTGGTTTAGCTTTTGAAGTTTTTATTAATATTTATAATGCCCGTTCGGTGCCCTTGAACCTCAGACACAGAGCCCTAATATAAATACCCGGCTTCTAGGTGGTAGGATACCCAAGCCCAACCATAAACTTGGACGTTTATACATATATATATTTGGTGTTGCTTTGTTTCCCCTGTCTCTTGATGTAGAAAATTTTTTTAAAAATACTTTTTAAAATGCAAATTTTAATAGCTTATATTTTAATTTCAAAAGTAATGCATGCTTGTAAAAAAAAAACAGATGTGCATATAGAAACAAAGGAAAAAGCCCCTCTTTCCTGACCCATTTCTAAAATCTAAGTGCCAAGAAGTAAACCGTATACTTTAAATCCTTTTAAATGGGAGTCCTGTTAGTTTTAGAGGTTGAAATTGTCATAAGAAGCTAGTAACCAATCATATTTCTCTCTTTTATTTCTGAATAGGAATATAATAAGATATTGTAGAAAGTTTTGAAAATACATTGAACTATAAGAAATTAAAATTACCCGTAAGTCCATTACCCAAAAATAACCAATTTTTAACATTTTAGCGTATTTCTTACAGAATTTTCCTCTGCAAATGTAAATAAATAGTACCCTACTCCCCCCATCCCCTCAACATTTTATTGCGACAATTTTCTAATGTCAAGAAACAGTCTCCAAAAAAACATACTTTTGAATGGCTGTAAAATATTCCATTGCAATTGCTTCATCTTAAATTATTTCCAGATAATAAAATGGAGTGGGGTGGAGAATGCTTCTCTCTCTCACCTCATGTGTCCATGGTAGGGATGGGCTTCCCCTCCACTGACCGGGAAGGAGACGTGTAAGCAGAACACTTATTTGTCACCTCTCTTTATCACAAAGCAGAGTGATTCCTCTGGCAGATGACTTGAGGGTATCATCTCAGCCCTTCCCCACCACGATCCTGTGAGGTCCCCAGGCTTCATGGTGGTTCAGTGCCCTCATCTCCTTGGTGCCGCTAGTCTCCAGGATGCAGGTAGCCTCTGTTCTCTTATTCTTCAATTAAGACTCACTTATTGGGTGTGTTTTTGCCAAACGTTGAATTAAGAAGGAGTGTTTAATTCTGAAGGAAAAGTAGGCTTATGGCCACAGGACGGGCCACTTTTCTAATCTGGTTTAATCAATCATTAGGATTAGGTATAGATGCTTATCAGTTGGATTCTTGTGTTTATATCTCACCCCATACCTATACAGATGGGGAGAGACAGTGAGTTAAGACAAAAGTGTAATTAATTGTACCCCTACACCCCAACTAATGTTACTATAGTTAACAGTTATTTAGCATTTACTCTGTGTCAGGCTGCATTTTCTCCTATAACTCTCCCAACAACCCTGTGAGATGGTGTTATTACTATTTCCATTTTATGGATAATAAAACTGAGGCATGGCGACCCTCCTAGCAAGCGATGGAGCTGAGATGTGCTCCCATGCTCCTACCCACTTCACTCTGTCGCCTTTCCTCTCTTCTATAGCATAAATAACACATGAACTTTTTTGTACATAAATTATAACTTGAGCTTGTAAACTATCCGATGCTCTCATTATTGAATATGTTGTCATAATGTTTACAATATTTTATTGTAGTTATTGAATGCGTTTTGATACTATTTATAGTGACTTTTTTTGGTATACAAGTTTCTATTTTTATACAGTTAAATTTATTCTTATTTTTCATCATGACTTATTCCATCTTGGCTTATTCCAGTCTTGCCTACCCCTAGACTTTCACCTACATTTTACCCTAAATTCCTATGGTTTCATTTTAAAAGTATAGCTCTTACTATCCAGAAATTATTTGGTATAAGAGAGCCATTCAAAGTTTGTTGTTTTTTAAAGAAAAAAGTCGCTTGACTCAGTGCCATCCTTTCTTAACTGAATTATGATGCGTTTACCTGTTTTTGGTCTCTGTTTTTCTCCATCACACTATATGCTGATTTTTCTGTAATCTCACTCTGTTTTTGCTTGTTGCTGAACTTTTTACTGTGGCTTTATGGTATATTTTAATATTTAGAAGGATAAGTTCCTCCTTAATACTCTTGTTTTTAGAAACTTATTTATTATCGTCATGTGATGTTTTTCCATATACATTTAAAAATTACTGAATCAAGTCTCTACCCTAAAATCTTACGGGGAATTTAATTAGAATATAATCATATTTGAAACTCAACTTGAAAATATTTAATATCTTTACAAAATTCCTTTTCCATCTAGGAACATGTGATTTATTTAGTGTTGTTATCCTTTTTTGAGTGTCTCAAAACTGTTGAATTTTTCTTCATGTAGGTGGCATTCTTTTTTGTTTAGGTTATTTCTGTTATTTATATTTTTTGAGGATTTTAGGAATGGAATCTTATATAAATAGTTATTGTGATTTAACATTGTTTAAAATAACTCATGCTGGCATATAGACATTTTTAAAATACTTACTTTGGTTGTGACTTCTTTATTGAACTCAGTATTTTTAAAGTTTTTCCTTTGATCCTCTTGAGTTGTCTATGTGTAACTATGTCATTTAAAATAATGATGATTTTTTTTCTTAAAATTCTTATGTATGTTTCATTTTTATTCCATTGACTGGAACTTCTAAAATAATGTTAAATAACAGCAGTTGTAAAAGACATTGTTATTTTGTTTCTGATTTTAACAGGAATGCCTGTAAGATTTCACTGTAAAATATGATGTCACTTGTCGCTTTAGGATAGACATTTAATGGATTTAAATAGATAGATTTAAATTAGACCTTTAAAGAAATAATATTTCTATTTCTAAAAATGTTTTCTTTTTAACAACGGAGACTAGATGTTGAATTTTATTATATTGTTTTTCTTTGCCCTATTTATATTTCAAACATTAAACCATCCTTGCATTTTTAGAATAATAAATACCTACTTAATGATGTATTGGGAGGCAATTCTCCATGGGTCTCTCACATTTCTGTATATCTTGTAAGCAGAGGCACCAACTGGTCTTTGTTTTGGAATATCTTTTCAAGGGTAGAGACCGTCTTTCCCTCCAGAACAAAGGGCAGGTTTGCTTATAGCATTGAAGATATAGTGTCTCCCTCTGGAACAAACAGCAGGCATGTTTATTGTCCACTATAATAAAGATAATGTCTCCCTCTGGGGCAATGGGCAGATGCTTATTGCCCACTTTTAAACATTCGAGTTTCCTAAGCTCAGGGTTCTTCTCCTATAATGCAACTCACTCAATGGGCAGGCATCTACCTGGGCCCATATTGCATCACACCCCTGAGAATGGGGGTAAGGGGCATTGATGTATATACTGATGCACAGGCTGCTTCCTGTGCTATGAGTAATAAAATCCTTTGTCTCTGACCCCAAAGTCTCATTTCTTCTGTCACATGTGGCAGGCTAACTTATCAGCTTGCAAGTAGAGTGAAAGCTCAGACCCTTTACAGTTCTTATTGTTTAATTGAGAGATTCCATTTTCTAGAAATCTACTTATGAATTTATGTTTATACTCAGAAGTAGTATTGGTTTATAATTTTTTTCCTGTTCTATCTTTATTAGGTTCTTATGGCTATGCTAGCTATAAAAGGAATTTGAAATTTTTCCATCTTTTTCTGTGCTGAAATGGTATGTATGATGTCCAGATGAAGACTTGTAAAGGGTGGTGGTAAAATAGTTTTGACTTAGAAACCTTACTGGAATTAATTTTTTTTTCAGTTTTTTCCACTGACAGAGGTTTGTTCAGTTTACTAGTTCTTGTTGAGTTAGTTTTAGCCACTTATATTTTCCCAGAAAATCAGTGAATTTTGAAAATTTAGTAGCATATGGTATTTTTGTATAATTTTAAGAATTCTCTCATATCTATAGTTATATCTCATTTCTTATTTTATGTATTTGTTGTTTTAAGCTCTTTCTCATTTAAACTTTTTTTTCTGAACTTGCCAGAATATGCAAGACTATTATATTTTTAGTGTTTACTCTCATTACTCTTTGCTTTTATTTTTGTTCTGTATTTCCTTCTGCTTTCAAAAGATAATTTTATTTTCTAACTTCTTAAATTTAATTAAGCTTAATTTTTTATTTGTGTTACTTCTGATCTAATAAAGCAAGCATATGGATCTGTTTTTTCTTCTGAATAGTGTTAGCTCCATCTTGTAAGATTTGATATGTAATGTTCTAATAATTATTATTTTCTAAATAATTTGTAATCACAATTTTTATCGTTTCTTTGATCCAAGAGTTACTTATGTATATGTTTTCTAGTTTACAAATAAACAGTTTCATTTTTTTAAACTCTTGTTACTGTTTTCTAGTTTATTTTGTTACCATTATAGAATATAGGCTATATACTTTTCCTTTATAGATTTTATCAAATTTTTATTTTTGTTTTATTACATGATTAGCTTCTAAAAATATTCCACAGATGTTTTAAAAGTAGATGTACTCATGGAAGGGCGTAAATTATGTCAACTAAAAATTATTAGTTAAATCTGCCTTATATTAGGCCTACTTGATTTATCAAGGAAGGAGAACTGCTCCAAGATCTCAGTTGTGTGTCTGCCTGTTTCTCCCAGTATATGGAAGAGTTGTGTGCTTTATAGGTTTAATGATAGTTACTAGGTACATAATGGTTCCTACCTATTGTACTTTGTTGTGAAGTCTATCTTTTTTAAGAACTCTAAATTTACATTCTTTGTTATGCCCAGTGCTTTTTTGTCTACTGTTGGTGCTATTAATCTTTTTATTTATATAAACTTTGTAGATCTTTACTCATCTTTTTGCTTTTAACTTATATGTGTATTTTTAATCCAGCATATAGTTGAATTTTGTTTCTTAATCCAATTTGAGAGTCTTGATTTTTTTTTGTGTGTGTGTGAGGAAGATAGCCATTAGCTAACATCTGCCAATCCTCCTCTTTTTGCTGAGGAAGACTGGCCCTGGGCTAACATCCGTGCCCATCTTCCTCCACTTTATATGGGACGCCGCCACAGCATGGCTTGACAAGTGGTGCGTCAGTGCGCACCCGGGATCCCAACTGGCGATCCCTGGGCCACTGCAGCGGAGCGCATGCACTTAACCACTTGTGCCACTGGGCCGGCCCCTAGAGTCTTGATCTTTTAATAAAGAACTTTAATTGATTTACATTTATTTTCATAGCTGACATTTTAGCTTTTATTTTTTTTCATCTTGTTTTATGCTTTCTCTCGCTCTGCTTCTTTGCTGCTACCTTTTTTCTTTCATTTGATATATGGACTAGGTTTCCTTTGCTCTTTCTCCTCTTGTGATTAGAACGTTTGCCTGTGTTTCCTTGAAATTTTAATTAACATATGTAATCCTATGTTTCTCTAGTCATGCCAAGAATGAAACAATTTTTAGATGATGACATTAGCTGCGTCAACCATTTTATTGTTATCATGAAAAAATAATTTTATTTTCAAGTATTGACAATGGGACAGCTCTGAGACCTTTGCTTAATTTCAAGAGCTAAAATTATAGAAAATGTTGCTAGGGAATCTTAGATCTTTAATATCATCCAGTCCAAAGGCATTATTTTCGTCATGAAACCACGAAAACTTCAGAGAGGTGAAGTGACTTGCTCTAGGACCCAAAACTAGTTAGTGGCAGTATTAGGCAACATTAGACCTAGAACACAGGTCTCTTGATCCCAAAACTAGTACTCTTTCTATTATGTTATATATTTTACTAGTAGCAGTTGAGGCAGTGAGCAAGCCTGGTTATATAGGGTTGGGGAGAACTGGGTAGAGGAAGAGAGCTCTACAGCACAGAGAAAGGAATGATGGAGGAGAATAGGAATGTCTGATTTAGAAAGGAGATAATACACAGCTTCTCACTTAAAATAAACAAAAACCTAAAATACAAGCTTTTCTTGCTGGCTTCTGTCACCTCACTTGGAAGAGGACTTAGTTTGAGGCTTTGAGTGATCTGGCTGCCCCTGTGCTCTAGATTTTCCTTTTGTTCACTTCCTTGAGTTTTAGTAAGAAGCCATCTGGTGAAATATTTTGGATTTAGGCTTGATATTTAACATGTAAAACAGGCTGAGTTCAAGAGTGAATACCCAGCCACCAAATAAAATTAAAAAATTAAGGGAGATATTAACTAAATTATAACCCAAAAAGCATCTCACTTTAATGTTCATAATTGTCTTGAAGATGTTGGTCAATTTTCTTTTAGTCCAGAAACGTAACTTTTTGAGACACCAGCCCAGGAAAGCTCTGACATGAGGAAATAGGCCAGCTTTCTTCCCAATATCAAGGGTTTCCAAACTCAGCTCAGAAGATGTAATGAAATGTATCCTCAGGAGGTAGAGGAGAATGGAGCTGATGCTAGCAAAGATACCTATCCTTCAGCTTCCATGAACATGGATGCACCTTCTGATCCTGAGAGGTTAATAGGTGGCATCTCTTCCAACACCACTTCTCCATCTCTCAGACATCAACTGGATCTAGACTGCTCCCACTTCAGATGCCAGTTACAAGTCTTGGCCATTCATATTTCTGACTGACTGACTATAAATTGGGGGTTCCCTCAACCCCCTCCCCAGATTTAATAATTTGCTAGAATGATTCGCGAAAGTCAGGAAAGCGCTTTACTTACTACCTAGAAGAGCTGCATAGGGCAAGGTATGGCAGGGGTAGCATGGGTTTCCATGCCTTCTCCAGGTGAGTCACTTTCCTAACACTTAGATGTATTCACCAAACTGGAAGCTTTCTGAATTTCATTGTTCAAGAGTTTTTATAGAGCTCAGTTTCCAGCCCTCACCCTCCCCTTCCTGGAGGTTGATGGGTGGGGCTGAAAGTTCCAACCCTCCAATCACTTGGTCTTTCTGGTGACCAGCCCCCTTCTGAGGCCATCTAGGGCCCTAACTCTAAGTCATCTCAATAGCATAACTTCAGGTGTGGTGGAAAGGGGTTCATTATGAATAACCAAAGACACTCCTTTCACTCAGGAAATTCCAAGGGTTTTATGAGCTCTATGCCAGGAATCTGAGACAAGGATCAAATATATTTTGTATTATACCACACATCCCTGTGTTTTCATGTGACCCTCTGGGCAGAGCAATGAGACCTTTGGTCATCTACACAGGACTCACAGTTTATCAATGAAGGATTTTTTTTTTTTTTTTGGTACAGAACCCAATAAATCCCTGATGAAATATTGACATTAGAAGATCTAGGAGTCACATATGGCCTGGTTCCTGTAATTTCTGAAGCTTATAGAGGAGGATGTAGTGTGTTTCTAAGGACTATATTGCTCTTATCCATTTCACCCCTTTCTTCACACACCTCTTTCTGTCAAGGAGTTTAGTGTGCTTTGCAAGTTGTAATTAAATAATTGTAAAACATTCTGTAGACAGCATTATTAGCCCTATTTTGAAGATAACACTCAAAAAAGAATTACTCAAGATCACACACTATTATAATCTCTCTAAATTGGCAAATTATCTATGTGCATCATTCACCTGCTCGCTTGCATGATCTGTGAATTTTAGAAATGGTGACACTGGCTATGTGCCTACATGGCCTTCAGCCTTTTACATACAGTAGCACTAGTCCTTGGGTAAATATTGTGTTTACTATGATGATTTGAGCGGTATTTAAAAAATGACCCATTCCTTTCTGGCTGGTAGCATTCTTTCCAGTGTGACTTCAGCTGGGCCTGGCAATAGTAAATAGTTATAACACATTTCTTGATATTGGGTGCCACTGTGTTTGTCTTTAGAATCTCTTCAATCCATTTTGCCTGTTCACGTTCAATTTTATTAACCATTTGGGAATCATGTCATAATCCCAGCCCACCAAACCCAGCTACTAGGGTACAAGTTTGGTACTTATGTACTGACCATATATATCCTTGGGCCTCTTTGACTATGGTTTTTCTTGACTTTGGGTGATTCTCAACTTGAATGTGATACCACTACTAAGTGGGTCAATTCTATTGCTTTCTAGACCTTTACTTCAGTTTTAGAATTGATGCCATGATGACAGCATACCTCTTTTCTACAGGAAAATAATTTGGAAAAGTTTTCCCTGCCCATCTATCCACAATATGATAATATACGGCCAAGAAAGTCAAATTTAGTGCATGACTGCTCCACCTCGCCAATGAACTTGCTCCATTGAACAGAGGCCTCCGTGCTCGCTTTGGTCATCCTTGTGCTCTCAGGGTATGGTGACTTTGCTGACCCTGCAAAGAAGTCTGAAGCAGTGATTCCTGAGCCTGTATGCTCACCTGAAAAAGCTGAGGAGTGTTACAAAACAGATTCTCAAGCCTCAACCAGATCAACTGAATCAGAATCTCAAGGGTCCTAGAATCTGAGTTTTGAAATAGCTATTCAAGCAATAACAATGTTGCTGGATCCTTAGTGGGAAGAACCAATGGTCTAGAGGCTCTTGAATGCTGCTGGTGTATATGTATGTGTGTAAGAGGTACTAAATAGTAGCATTTTAGAATGAGAAGGAATCCTCCCAGCTCATATCTCATTTTATGGGGAGAAGGTAGAGGTCTTGGTAGGTTAAGTTACATGTCCAAGTACACACAACTAGTCAGTGGAAAATTGTGAAAAGTAAAGCAAAACAAAAACCAAGTGTCTTGATTCTTTTTTATTTTTTTTAATTAATTAATTAACTTATTTTTTCCCCCAAAGCCCCAGTAGATAGTTGTATGTCATAGCTGCACATCCTTCTAGTTGCTGTATGTGGGACACGGCCTCAGCATGGCTGGAGAAGCAGTGCGTTGGTGTGCGCCCGGGATCCAAACCCGGGCCGCCAGCAGCAGAGCGTGAGCACTTAACTGCTAAGCCACAGGGCTGGCCCTTGATTCTTAATCAAGACTCATTTTCTCTAAATTAAGCTATCTTAGAATATTTTCATAAAGTTCTGCCATTTATAAGTTTAATATTTTCCCCAGGAGAGATAACTTAAGTATAAGTTAAAGATCTTTCTCCCCTGAGCATTAGAGCAAAAATAGAATTTGAAAAGCAATGGGTTAACTGAACAATGCAGCTTTACCACATTAGTAGCTGACACATGTTAACTGATTATTCAAAAAGTCCTTTGTGGAGCAGGTAGATATCAGCATAGGCTGGTGTACACAGAGAGGTGGAGGAACAGTATGGAACTAGCATAGCTTTTGTAGTCGTGTAGGCTTAGGATCAAATCCTGACTCAATTGTGCTCTAGGCTATACTAGGCCTCAGTTATGGATCCATAAAATAGATATATCTTTCTTTCATGGTTGTTGTTAGGTTAGATAAAATAATATATGAATGGTGCCTTTACATAGCAACTAATAATAATTAATTTCTCATTTATTGAGTGCTAAATTCCAGCCACTGGACAGATTATTAAAACTCACACTTAGCCTGTGAGTGGGTATTATAATTAATGCCCATCTTACAGATGAGAACTTGAAACTCAGAGATGTTCACAATTCTGCCTGGGGTCATGGAGGTATTAAGAGGCTGAGATTGGAGTTCTGTCTGTCTTAAAAGTTCCAGGTTTCATGACTCTACTATGTCTTTCAATAAATGACAGCTATTATTATTGCCCCCATCCTCACTCAGAGGCCAGTATTATTCAGTGCTCAAGCACGTGGCTAAGGAGCCAGACTCAGGTTTTAACTCAGTTCCTTCCCTTTCAATAAATAATGACTACATGACCTTGGGTGATCTCCTTAATTTCTCTATTCCTTGTTTCCTCATTTGTCAAATGAGGATGATAATCTAATTTATAGGATTGTTGTGAGGGTACCCAGCACGTAAGTCTCAATACTTCTTTTGCTAGTGGTCAGTATAACAAGCCAAGTGAGAGTGAATGCTGGGTTTCATCTTGGCCATGTTTTGGAAGATCGTACAAAATATTTTTTTAGTCCTTTCCCCAAATCCAGGGTGCTATTGCAGTAAAGATGTTTGCTGAAGGGCAATGGAAGCAAAGGTTGTTTATACCTTCAAGGTTCCTGCAGTCAGTGTTGGTCATTCCTATAGCAGGGAGCAGACCCTCTCAAGTTGTTTGGCTTTGAAAACCTCTGAAGCCCCAAAGGTTGAAGGCCAACATATGAACAGCATCTTATCACTCCACTTGTGATGCGCTTGGCAAACATGCTTACAGAGATGGGGCTCAGTTTTGTGGAGTTCTGCCTGCTCTGCAGAATGGAGCCCAGCTCTAACTGGGCATTGACAGTGGAAGCCAATGCAGGGACGACTGTTGCGACGCGATAGTGGAGGTGTTGGGCCATTCATTGTGAACTGTCCATTCAAATGAAAGGTTTTGAAGTGTAAAAGCAGACACTGTTGGTGATACCAAGGGATACTTGTGTGTGTGTGTGTGTGCGCGTGTATGCATGCATGTGTGTTTACATGCTTTTAGCTTTCTTTTTGATACTAAATCTAAGGCATGACATTTTAAAGACCATCTTTGTATGTTTTAGCTTCCTGAGGGGGACATACTGTCATTAAAAACATCAAATATCCCTTACTATATTTTAATTTAGTAACCTAAGTCTGACAAATTTCCCACAGTCTCAGCTTTCCTAACAGAAGCAATGAACAGGGCTACTTCTAGGCCTTTATAACACTTTGTTCTTCATCATGGAAGAAAGTATTTTAACACTCCTTTATCTCCTTCCTTTACGCACATTGTGCTCCTCATCAAGCGCCAAGATGAGGTAGAGCCACAGCCCAAGGGTAGAGTTTCTATCTCAAGCTAGCTGTTTCCTGCATACTCCCACCTCTCCCAAGAGTTGCATGCTTGATTGAATTAAGGAAAGCACTGGTTGTGCTTTCCTTACTGAGTTAAAATATATCAGCCACATGTCAACATTGTACTAAAATGTATCTTTACAACTTTATTAACAAGCATTGCTTTGATTCAGTACTGAATACAGTCTACATTTATAGGACAACAATTTTACACGCCTATAAATACCTGGGTGTATAGAAAAATTAGATATGTGATGAGCTGAACTTACAAAATTGATAAAAACTGGGTGATTATTTGAATTGCAAAGGAACCCTTCATTCATTCAAATATTTCTTTAAACATAATAATAATGTCTTACATTTGCATAGCGGGAAAGGCTTTGCAGATATCTTTCAAATACAGCATCTCATTGGCTCCTCTCAACATTTCTGTGAACTATGTGGGGTGGTGACTATTATCTGCATGCTTTATGGATAAGAAAAATACAGAGCATCATTTGCACATTTGAAATGTAATTACCTTTATAAAAAGTCAACTCATTACCACTTTAGGACATATAATCCATTGTGAAAATATGCCTACCTGTATTTACTCATATGTATGGATAATTAGTGTCCCGGTTATCTCTTGCTTGTAACAAATTACCCTAAAACTTAGTGGCTTAAAATATCATTTTATTATATCTCACTAATTTTTTTGGTTAATAATTTGAATAGGGCTCAGTTGGGTGATTCCTCTGTTCCAGGTGGAGTCAACTGAGATCACTTGAGATACTCTGCTGGCAGATGAGCTGGTGTGGAGGTTCTAAAATGGCTTCATTCACAAATTAGGTGCCTTGGCTGGAAGACTGATCTTGGTTGGGCCTGTCAATTAGAGTGCTTACATGTAGCCTCGCCAACATGGTATCAGGTAGTTGGGGACTCAGGGTTCCCAAAGACATTGTTCGAAGAGAATGTAAGTGGAGGTTATCAGTATCTCAAGGTCTGGCTGGGTTCAACAACGGGGCCAGTATCATTTCTGCCATATTCTGTTGATTGAAGCAAATCATTGGAGCACACCAAGATTCAAGGGGAGGGGATATACACTCTACCTCTCAATGGAAGAGGTGTCAGAGAATTTGTGGCAATCTTTAATCTCTTTATTCTTTAACCACTGATTATTCCACATTCCTTCCCTAAGCAAAATTCTTTAAGCATTGATTATTCACTTTCCTTCTCTATGCAAAATGCATTCATGCTCTCCAAAGAACCCCACAATTCTCATCTCATGATAGCATCAGGACCCAGGCAGCATCAAGATCAGGCTCAAGGGCCAGCCCTGGTGGTCTAGTAGTTAAGTTTGGCGCGCTCTGCTTTTGCGGCCTGCGTTTGGTTCCTGGGCGTGGACCTATACCACTCCTCTATCAATGGCCATGCTGTGGTGGTGGCTCACATACAAAATAGAGGAAGATTGGCAACAGATGTTAGTTCACGATGTATCTACCTGAGCGAAAAAAAAAAAAAAAAAGGATCAGGCTCAAGATCCAGGATCTTGTCATCCAAGTCAGGTACAGGTATGGACGATACTCTTCAGGTATATTTCTTCATGTATGAATCTTCTCAATCTGAAAACCTATGAACTAAAGAAACAGGTTATTTGCCTCCACCCCACCCCCTCCGACATACAATGTTGAGACAGAGGTAAGATAAATGCAATAGGCATTCTTATTCAAAAATGGAGAGAATAGAAAGCACAGAGCAGTCCCTAGTCTATAGCACTTCTGAAATCTTGCTGGCCACATGTCAACATTCTTTGATTAGGTCTCAGTTGTGCCTCCTGGGGCTTATGCAGTCATATAATAAAATAATATTAAAATTATTTAATTATAATAATTAAACAGTTCATTTTTTTACCTCACTTTTCTCTATATCATATCATATATGCTTAAAATAAAAAAAATTGGCACTTTTAGCATTCCCTCCAGAAATCAAAATCCAGCCTGATCCATCAGTTCATTAGGTCTATTTGCTATTGTCTACATTGCCACAAGCAGCTGTATTGCCAAAATCTCTTCCACTTCATAACCAGAGTCACTTTTCCTCCAGCCTCCTATAGCAATTACTGTACTCTCTTCTGAGTATTCACCAATAGTCTCCTTCAGGTCCTTCCAGCTTTTGCTAACAGTGTCTTCAAGGTCTTTCCAGCTTCTGCCCACTGTCCGGTTTCAAAACCACTGCCACTTGTTTTCAGTTTTTGTTATGGGCAGCGCTCCACATCCAGGTATCAAATTCTGTTCCTGTAATCTATTGTTGCATAATAAATTACTCTTAAACTTAGTAGCTAAAATAACTATTTTTATTATGTCAGGATTTTATTGTTTAGGAATTCAGGCATGGCTCAGCTCAATGATACTTCTGCTCTATGCTGAGTTGAGTGATGTCACTCAGTCACCTTCAGCAGCTGAATGGGCTTGTTGGAAGGTTCAGGATGGCTTCACTCACTTGATTACCACCATGGCAGTTTTGCCTGGAAGGTCGGGCTCAGCTGGGAGTGTTGACTGGAGAGTCTACGCGTGGCATCTCTAGCATGGCGGCTTTAGGGTATAGGACTTCTTTACATAGTGACTCAGCGTTCCCAGAGAGAGCATTCCAAGAGATAGGATGTGGAAAATGCCAGTTTCTTAAGCCCTAGACCTGGAATCTGGCCCACCTTCATTGTTGCTATATTCTATTGACCAAACTGTCACAGAGCTTCAAGGACCTGGGATATAGACCCCATCTCTCCATGAAATAAATGTCAAAAAATTTTAGTAGTACAGAAAAATAATGTTTAGTTTCTCATTTTGAATTATTTACTAACACTTATAGGGCAGTCTGACCTAATGGACTAACTCAGGATTAGGAATTAGACATTCAAGGTTCTGTCTGGTTCCATTTCTCCCATTACTTGGCTATGTTTGAGCTGAGGTCAATAATCTTTGGGTTTTAGTTTCCATCATAGACAAAATGGGGATGATGATAACTGTTGGCACCCATTAGCTCAAGGGGATGTTGTGCCAGTTAAAAAAAATCAGCATTCAAAAAAGTACTCTCTGAAGTGCTCTAGGAAGTAGAATAATAAATTATTGTAACTAATTAGACCATTATAAATTCACTACATTTTTCTATTGAGAGATTATTGGGTCTTGGTATTGTATAGAATTAACAGGGCCATGTGGGAATTCTGGTACATATGCAACACTCACACTTCAAACACATACTGCCGTGCCATGGCATATATTTCTTCTCTCTTTCCTGTGTGCCAGGCAATGTACATTTTCTCATTGAATCTTTGCAACACCCCTTTGAAATAGGTGCCATTATTAACATCTTAATCATGTTTTCTGAAACATTTTTGTTCTGGAGTTTAAATTGTAACACATATTTTGCATATTTATACATAATACATCTTAAAAGAATCTAATGAAAATTTTAGTAGAGTCTGTAGGGGTTTTGTTTAAATTCTATGGAAATGTTCCCCTTTTATTTTATACAAATATTATTACAAAATGAGATAAAAGCATATTTATGAAGATATCAAAATGATATAACTAAGGGGAGAGAAAAAAAGAAAAGAAGCAGAAGAATTAGCAGAAGCTACTGTTACTTACAGAATCCAGAGGGAAGATGAGGTGGGTGGTATTGTGGGAGGGTGGTGGTCTGGAGGCCAGGGCTCCTGGCCCTGCTCCGCTACTAACTAGGAACTAGGCGTGCAACTTTGACAAGTTTCTTCTCTCCTCTACAGCAAAGTTTCCTTTTATGTCAAATGAGAAGGTGGAGCAAGATGAACTCTAAAGCCCATCTCAACTTTAACATTCTCTTATCACTCCAAGAAAAGGGGATGCAACACAAATACATAAATGCACTCACCTATCAAGGAAGTGAAGATAGATGCAAACTGGAAGATAGATTTAGAAAATGAAAAAAAAAAAGACAGCATGTGTGGAATTTTGACCTGGAAAATTATAAGTAATAGAAAGACCATAGAGGTCCCGCCCCGTGGCTTAGCAGTTAAATGCGCGTGCTTCGCTACTGGCGGCCTGGGTTCGGATCCAGGCGTGCACCGATGCACCGCTTCTCCGGCCATGCTGAGGCCGCGTCCCACATACAGCAACTAGAAGGATGTGCAACTATGACATACAACTATCTACTGGGGCTTTGGGGAGAAAAAGGGAAAAAAAAGGAGAAGGATGGGCAATAGATGTTAGCTCAGGGCTGGTCTTCCTCAGCAAAAAGAGGAGGATTAGCACGGATGTTAGCTCAGGGTTGATCTTCCTCACAAAAAAAAAAAAAAAAAAGAAAGACCATAGAGACTGAAAAAACCAACAGACAAGGAGGAAAATCATGATAAAAAAATAATACTGAGCTCAGCCATTACAAAGGTAATTTGCAAAACAAGTTTCATTTGTTCTTTCAACACATGTTTGTTGAGCCTCCCATGTGCCAGGGCCTGTTCTAGGTATTTAGGGTGCAGTAATTAACAAGAAATCCCTGCCCTCATGGAGCTTACTTCTAGGTTGGGGGATACAGGCAATAAACAAATTAAGTAAACTATATGGTCTGTTACATAATCATAAGTGCTTCGCAGAGGAATAAAGTGGGGAACGAGGGTTGATCGTGCTCAAGTGGGTTTTGCATGATAGTGTGCCCTGGGGGGAACTCAGTGAGTAAAGATCTGAAGGAAGTCAGCAAACGAGCTGTGGTGACTTTGCTTCCTATTTCATGGAGAAAATGAAAGCACTTAAAAACGCGTTCCAGGCAGAGGGAACAGCACGTGCAGAGGTGCCAAGGTGGAAGCATTCCTGATATGTTCAAAGAATAACAAGGAAGCCAGTGTAGCTGGAGTGGAGTAAATAAAGAAATAGGAGGGCAGATCATAGGAAAGACCATGGGAAGAGATTGAGTAGAAAGTGCCATCTGGCATGCTTTAAGGAAATATCTTTATTGCCATGTACAGAACAGACTAAAAACACTGAAGGACAGAAAAAGGAGGAACAATTAAGAGGTTATTGCACTAATCCAGGCAAGATATGATGGTGGCTCGGACCAGAATGGTAGCAGCAGAGGCTATGAGAAGTAATGGGATTCTGGATGTATTCTGAAGGTGGAATGAGTAGGATTTGCTGGATGTTAGGAGGTGGGGTATGAGAAAAGAGGAGTCAAGGAAATTTCAAGAGGCTTTGACTTGAACTAAGAGTTGCCAATTGCTAAGATGGGAAAGAATGTGGGAGGAGCAGCTTTGATGCTGGTGGTTGGGCAATTAGGAGTTAGTTTGAGACATGTCAACTCTTAGGTGCCTGTTAGGTATCCAATTCATGCATGTATCATGTGTCATGGATTCATTTCAGAGGAGAGAGACAGGCTGGGAGTATAGAGGCATTAGAATCACGAGATTGGATCAGCTTCTCGATAGAGTAAGCATAGGTAGAAAACAGACAGAGTCCAAGGACTGAGCCTGGGGACTCCAATGCAGAGACAAGGAGCAACATCAAGGGAAACAAAGAGGAGTGACCAGAGAAGTGGGAATAAAACCGAACAAGCAGAGAGTCTTGGAAGCCTAGTGGAAAAAAAAAGTGTCTCAAAGAGGAGACAGTGATGATGTTCAATGCTAAGCATTGCTTGAATAAGATGAGGACTGAGAAATGACCACTGGCTTAGCAAAGTGAGGTCTTTAGGACTTTGATAAGAACAGTGTTTGCAGACGGGTGCAGGTGAGAGCCTGATTAGAGTAAATTCAAGAAAGAATGTGAGGAGTTTGGAGACGGTGGGTAGAGACACTCTTTCAAGGAGTCTTGCTATAAAGGGAATGTGAGAAAGGGGAACAGCTAGAGGAAAATTGGAGTAAAGAGATTTTTTAAAGAAGATATGAGAAAATGACCTGTTTGAATGCTGAAGAGAGTGATCAAATAGAAAAAATTGATGATGCAGAAGAGAGAAGAGAAATTGCTGGAGCAAAAGCATTTAGTAAGTGAGTGGGACAGGATCTAGTAGCAATGGAGGGTTGGTCTGGAGTAGGAGCATGGCTAGGAGAGAAGGCTGAGTAAGTGGGCACAGGTGCAGGTGGGAGGGCAGATGTGATGGTGGAACCTGAGTTAAGTTCTCTTGAGTGCTGTCATTTTCTCAGTAAACTAGGAGGCAAAGTCATCAGCCCAGAGCGAGGATGATGAAGGTGTTGAGAGATTTGAAGAGAGATGAGTAGGTATGAAACAGCTGTCTAGGGTGTTGGAGAGTTATTGGACTAGGGAAATATAGTACAATTGCTGGAGGGTATTAAGGACACATTTGAGGTGAGTTATATATGGCGGGTTCTTTGCAAACTGGTGTTCTCACAGTAAGATATTTCTTGGAGCGCCAACTGAAAGGAGAAGGGAGAAAACCTGCAGCTCTTTTCCACAGACCTTCATTCGGGATTTGAAGGAGGAGCTGAGGGAGGAGTCCATATTTAGGTCGCGCTATTCTCCAGGCGGAGGGAAAAGAGCAATGGTGGACCCACGTGGGCTTCCCAAAACTTCTGCATGGAAGTGGAAATTGTCACTTTTGCTCATATTTCATTGGTCAAAACAAGTCAAATGGCCAAGCTTCATGTCAAAGGGATAGCGAAGTATAAGCTTCTTTTAGGGAGGAACAAACAATTTGAAACAATCATATAATTAGCCACAACCTTTTCCATGTGTGGCAGAAGAAATCCTCCGCAAGCAACACAATGGGTCAAATTACTTCTTCCCAAACACGATTGACATTTAGCCTCCAGGAGTAACCTCAGGGTGGTGAGACACTTGGTATGAATTTCTGGGTGCAATTTTCTGTCTGGCCCTGTAGGTTAGATTATTTAGCTTTAGAATTTAGGAACTATCTTATCTTTAGGGAGGCAGGTCACGTATTTCATCACATACATTATAGGTGTTATATTATAACATTAAAAGCAACTATGCCAAGTTTTACAAAATACATCTTATAAGCTGGAAGACAGACCCATTCAGATCTGCCTTTTGAGACCTTCTCAATTTCCATGACCAATTTTATAATAATATAAATATAATATAATAAAGGAAAAAGCTCTGCCTGCAATTCAGTAAAATAAAAATCCAGATATGGTAGAGAATTCCATATGTCTTCCTTGTCTAGGAGGAGGAATTTTATGGCTTGATAAAGAGCTGGGATATTTCTCCACTCACTATGTAACCAAGACTCAAGACTTCCTGTGCCAAGTGTGATGCCCTGCACGAAACAGTGGGTTGTTCTGAGTGATTGCCTAGCCATGGCCTCCTAGAGATGAGAAATTTGAGACCAGCCATGAGGGTATCAAGGCTGACATGGATGCCTGGTATGTTAGTTTAAACAGTTCCTTTTTTTTCTCTGTTAACAGAAGGAACTAGGGTCTGCTGCCGTTTGTTCTTTGGTTTCATTTTAGTGAGTCTTTTCCTCTTTGTTTATGAATATATGTGATTCTGACAGTTGACAAAGGACATTCCAAGAACTTACCCAGAGCCCAAACTGTGCACTGCTGTGGGAATTTCTCCTCATGGATTTGTCCAATGACCCTGCTCTGGAGAAAACGCTCAGGTAGTGTATTCCCAGGGGTAGCTCAGTTCCCATCAACTCACCACTGGTGCCCTCATTAGGGTGTTTTTCTTTCTTTAGGTTTTAGGTTTTTTTTCCTAGTCCATCTCAACCTCCCACCACGGTGAATTTAGTGTCCGTGAAGGGGACTGGGTAGCTGTCCTCTGAGACTACCTTAGGTTTATTTTTAGTGCAGGCAGTTTGGAAAAATTACTTTCCCTTGCTGACTGCACCAGGACTGTTTTAACTCTGACTTAGAATTTTAGACTTCTCACATTGGATTGGGACTGAGCAGGTAACCCATGCGTTCATCTTAAAGATGGAGCAATCACATTACAAAGAGGATAAAAGATTTGCCAAGAGTTACCCAGACACCCAATTGTTAAGAATGTTTTTCTTTGGTCTGTTGGTCTCAGATCCGTAAGATGTTTAACTGTGTAAAAGTGCAAGTTAGTCTGACTAAATTGGACAGATTGCAGGTAAAAACCCCACACCCTAAATCCCAACTGATCCCCTGAGCCATCCATACTCCTTAAAATTGTTATTATTACTATCAAGCTACATGCTCAAAAATTATTTCCCTTGGGAACACACACCTAACCCAGACAAAAAGATTACTATTTTTTTTTTACTCACTCAGTACCCTTTGTCTCTGCTTCCTTGTTTGTTTCTTTCTTCTCACCTCATGTCTCATTCAAAATGATATTGAAATGCTATGAACTTTGTAGTCCCCTTTCTACTGTTAGGTTGAACCATCTGAAATTACCAACATTCAGCTTTTTTTAACCTGCAAAGCCGGCAATCTCATATGGTTCAATCTAACCCAATTAGGATGAGATGGTAAATTGTGAAAATTCTCAAGCATAAAATTGCAGAGTATTGACCAGGTTAATGGTAACTCATTGATAATATGTAATAGAGTTGAATATGTATCTAAGCTTTAATACGATGTTTTGTAAAATAAAGGCTAATTAGCATATTAAATGAGAATTTTAATTTGGAAGAGAATTTCAACTTCTGATAGAAAAGAAATGCATAACTGAGATGTGCCTATACGTGTTCATGTGCCAAGATTCCCCATGTGCCACAGCTGTGACCGCCACTTGGCATGTGCAGCATGCTCAGGTCTTTGGAAAACTGGCTCTTCTCTCTCTGTTTCTCTCTCTCTTTCTTTCCCTCCCTGCCTCCCTGCCTAGCCTCTCATGGTTAGACTTCTGAGAAGGGCAGTCTACACTCCCTTTCTCCACGTTCTCCCTCTTATTCATTGTGTAACACTGTAATCTGGTTTCTGTCCCCAACACTCCACTAAAACTACTTTTGCCAAGGTCACTAATAACCTTTGATTGACAAATTCAGCGGAAGCTTTTCTATCTTTATCTTACTTAATTTCCCTGTTGCATTTGACAGGAATGGCCAAGATTTGCTTCTTAATATTTCATCTCTTTCAAACCTGACTTTCATGGTCTCTCTTTCTCTTCTTTCAGCCGTGTACCCAAGGGTCTAGCTTAGTGTAGACACTGAAAAGTACTTATCTATGTTTGTTGAGTGAATGAAAGAATGACTTAATGAAACTACAGCACTGTGTTAATTATTAGTCATTAATCAGCTTAATTCCCACTCCCAGCAACTTTCTACCCCACTCCCTGCCATACACATTTTTAATAATGTATAACATGCAGGGTGCCACATTCTTTATGTTTCCATCTCAGAAATCCTACTAGATAGTTGGAGGCAAGGCAGGTATGACTGAGGAGGATGCTGGTTGCCTCTTTCTCTAGCATGACTTCCTCTGATTTTGAGCGTTATAAATATGCTCGGTCATATTTCTTAGTAACTCCTAACTCTCAGGAAAAAAGATGCATGTTCTTTTTCTTTCCTCCCCAGGATGTATCACTTAGAGATCCAGTAAAGTGTATCCACAAACAGCCACTTGTTGCTTGCTTACACATAGGACCTGACAAAAAGACAAGGAAAAAACCCAACACAACACTCCAGGAGAACAAAAGAAAAGTGCCAACAGAAAATATGACACATGCACACACTTTACGCATGTTTAATTTCTGTCGTTTTCGTTGGAAAACAGCTGCAGGTGTCCTCTAATTATAACCCCATTTTCACAAATATCAACTGTCATATTTAATCTGTTATATTCACCATATAGCTTACTGTTATAGCACATTTCTTTCATTACAAATTTAGTAGCAGAGTTCTGAATGCTCAAGCTAACATTCAGGCTAGTCAATTAATGCATTATTTACAAGTTAAATGTTATTAAAAACAGGTTCTTAATTTGCTAATGATTTAGTAGACCCAAGGCAATATTCCATTTTTTTTTTTTTATTGAAAAGGGAAAAACATTTAGAACAGTTGGGGTGGGGAGGGGTGTCAGGGATATTTTGGCTTCCCTCATCATTTTCTGAGTTTCTTTTCTGCTTTCTTCTTTAGTGTGTGTTGTTTTTGATGCCTGTACTAACCAGTTGCGGCATGAGTGAGAAGAAAGATGTACGAAAAATAAAAACAGCGTAAATACTCTGGTGAGTGGTGTTTTTAAAAATCACCAGGCAGCTTGGAATGACTCAATACACATGTTCCCCATACAATTCGGCATATTTTGATTTACAGTGCCATTCCAGCAGCACAGCAGGTTAAGAAGGTTAGAAGTCAAGGAAATTAAATGTTATTAGCATTCCACTGTTGTCAGGCTGCACAAACTGAATATATGTCTTTCCAAATACACTTTGAAAAATTAAGAGTTTCTAAGGTTCAAGAGCCTCAGAATCATCACCACAATCTGGATGTTTTTTCTTTGTTTTAATTTTTTTCTTTATTGTTTGACCTAGATCATGTTCTAAGTCTGTATCTTTCATATTCCATAATTCCATGACACCCTACTTATTTACAACAGGTAACATGGGGTGAGCTTTTTGGTGACAATGGATTCTGGCTCTGTGAAGCTCGTTACGCCATCTTCGTGCCTTTCTCTCCAGCTGTCTTCTTGGTCTGGTCGTCCCTTTTCTCCTCTCTGCTTCTCTCCTGTCCTCTTATACCTCTTCAAAAACTTAACCAACCTTCACCTTCTTAATGAAATCTTGTTAAAGTGGAGTCTAGCCCACAACAATCTTTCCCATTTCTGAATCCTTATAGTTTTCCATGTCTGTGTTTCATAGTCGCTCACTCAAATGTGTGTTACCCTGCGTTTTCTCTACAGTTGTTTCTCTACGGGACAAGCTAGAGTCAGAAAGATCTGCCGTTTGTTGGTGGTGTGATCTGGGGCAAATTATTTCTTTTTCCTAAGTCTCTCTTATCTCTTCTCTTAAATGGAGATAAAAACCCTTATTTAATTATTGTGAGAATTGATGAGATCATGTATGTGAAGAACCTAGTTAAATGGCAGAAGCCCATATTCGGCAGCTCTCTTTGCCGAATGAAATAAGATAATTTATATAAATTGCCTAGCATGGTACCTAGCTCATGTTTGGCACTCAATAAAATTTAACTCTCTTTGGTACAATAAATAGGTCATAAGCATTTCTTGTTTTCATTTTCACTCAGAGTAAAGTTTTCTCAAGGGCAAGAACTAATTTTTTTTTCCAAACTCTTTAGTTTGTGTGAATTAATGTTCCGTCATCCATATTTGGCGAGTACTCTGTGTACCTCTGAGGAAATCCAGGCAGAATTGAGCGCCCACGGCCCACATCAGCCACCTAGGCAAGGCACTCTTTTACTGGCTCTTCTTCATTCTTTGCCTCACTCTCACTGTTCCCTCCCCTCCTGGGATCAATTTCCAAAGAAACTACTGGCACCAAAGCCCTTGTCTCAGGCTCTACTTTTGGAGGAACCCAAACGAAGCCAGGAAAAGATTCAAATGACAGAGAAAGACAATCAACTAAACAGTGTGAAAAGAAGCAGAAGAACCTTCAGTGTTGCCCAAGGCAGCTAAGATGGGAGAATGTCAATATAATAAAGCCAAGAATGGAATCATTCATTTACTCAAAAAATATTTGTTGAGCACCTCATATGTACCAAGCACTCTTAGGCATTGGTGATTAAAACAGACAAAGTTTCTCTGCCCCGGTGGAACTTACATTCTAGTGAAGGAACATGCAATAAACAAATAAATGAACACGCAAAGTCATGTCAGGGAGTGATAGGACTTTGAAGACAAAATAGGCAGGGTAAGAGTTAGACTGTGTGCAGGAGAGGCTGCTCTTTTAGACAGTGTGATCTATTTAAAAAAGAATGAAGGCCTGTCTGGGAAGGTGACTTTTGAACAGAGACCTGGCTAGAGTGAGAATAACCCATCCTTTGTCCACTGTCTACCTTCTTCTGTTGTGGAAGCCGAAAACAAAGGCTTTCTAGCCTAGGGACGGGGTAATAAGACAGGATCAAAATCATGCTGGTTAAAAAAAATGAGGTACAGAGACTTCTCAGGGTGCAATCTTCCAAGCAGACTGCTGGGCTGCTCCCAAAGGCCTTTAAGACCTGACCGTGGCCTGCACCTCCTGTGTAAGCCCCTCCTGTAGGAATTCCTGCAGGGGCTCCTTCATCCTTTTACCTTCCCTCCTCTCTCTTGTTCAGTGTGTCCTTCTCTTCAATTTCTCAAATAAAAGAATGCCCTTGTTTATATAAAATTTTAGAGTATTTACAGAGCATACTTTGTCTCATCTAATTCCCATGCAATTTTATCCATTAAGTACTTTTATCCTTATTTTATAGATGAGGAAACTGAAACTTGGGGACTTTGCTTGGGACCACCCAGCTATATCAGCAGAGCTCAGATGCAAACTCAGCCTTTTGGGTCTGACCCAATGTTCATTTCAATGCTGAGTTCATGGGCCTCTTAACCATTTTCACCCCTTCCCCTGCCACTGCCACCCCCTAACTCCCACCTGTAGCACTGACATGTATGAACTGATGATCTTCTCCTTCTGTAGGATCCCATCATTCTGACTTTCTGTCAGTGGGTGCAGGATCAGATCTCAATATATCCAGAAGTTTAGAACTGGAAGTTCTGAGGACAACTTGCCAAGAGATTCTGTCTTCAATATTCTAACTTAGCCCAAGTGCTGTACTCTTGTTGGTATTTTCTCACTGCCACATTAAGATATCAAGGATTTTCTTACAAGTAATATTTATTTTTAAGTATGTGCTAAGGTAGCTGATCCTTAATGCTTCTCCTTTTGAGAAAGTGTGAGGTGAACTTTGACATAATTGCTCCTGGATCCATTCCACTCTGCCCAGTGAACCCTTTTGTTTTCTTCCAGGACATCCCATTTGATTCTGAATCTGAAAGACTCCATTGATCAGTGATGGATCCTCTAACATCTGGGGGAACTCAGAGATGATTTCCTCTGTGGGGTAAACTCTGCTACACAGTTTATGGTGTTAGGCTGAGTGAGACAATTCCTTTGTGTTGCAGTCGGAAACTGTAGATTTTTTGAAGTTTAAAATCTAATGTTCTGTGTCAGCATCTCAAAGAATATATGAGAAGCTACTGCACTTGTAAGGAGATTGCCCTTAAAATGTTGGAAATTCAAGATGATGAATGTCCACTTAAGGCCATTTCTTCTGGCATACAGATTGACAATGCTGAACATTTTTAAAGGTTGTTTTTGGTATACAAACACTCCAACTAGTATTTTTTAATCCTTACAATAATTTTATGTGAGGTAGGTATTTTTCCACTTCCCATTTTATGCTTCAGTAGTGCTTTCTACTTCTCCTTCAAAACACTTTGCTCACTTGTAATTATTTAACGACTTGGTTGTTGTAATTATTTGTTTAATATGCAGGAATTAAAAAGGCAAGCTCTTGAACCATGCAAACCTTTTTATGGTTCCTGGTCCTGAAAGCTATATGCCTTGTGGCCCTGGGAAGGTGTCTTAATGCCTCCCTGCCTCAGTTTCCTCATCTGTAAAATGTGAACAGTAACAGTATTGGCCTCGTATGGTTGTACTGAGTTTTAAAATTGATAATGTGGACAGGGCCTAGCATGCTGTAAGCTTTCCATGACTGCTAGCCATTGTCATCATTATGGTTATTATCCTACGATAACCAGATGGCCACCTGTCGTGTTTTGCTAGGGACAGTCCTCATTGCCAGTTGTACTCCCATAATTATTAATGTTGTTCCCCTTTGCTCTCAAAAGTGTCCCAGTTTAGAAAAATTATAGAAATGGAGAACTGATTAGTGGTTGCCTGGGTTAGGGAAGGAGTGAAAGTAGGGGGTGCAGAAGTGGATCTGGTTGTAAGAAGGTAACATGAGGAATCTCTATAGTGATGGAACTACTGGGCACCTTGATTGTGGGAGTGGATTTGTGAACCTACACATGTGAAAAAATGCATAAAAATAAGCACACCCACAAATGAGTACAAGTAAAACTGAGCACATCTGAGTAAGATTAGTAGATTGCATCAATGCCGATGTTTGGTTGTGATATTGTACTATTGTTTTGCAAGATGTTACTATTGGGGGAAATTGGGTGGAGGATACATGGGATCTCTCTGTATTATTTCTTACAGCTCCATGTGAATCTACAAGGATTTCAAAATAAAAGGTTAATTAGAAAAAGAAGACAACAGAAGTATTCCAATTTGAAAGATAAATAATAGCATAGTCATCACAGAAACAATGCCCATTGTCCTACCAGGACATGACCACTTTCTGTAAAAAGAACTGCTATTGGTTCCCTCTATTTCCTTTACCCAGTTTTATTTTTCTTCTGATTACTTATCTTCACTTGACGTATTATATTTATTTGTTTCTTCTTTCAACAACTATCTATTGAGTGTCTACCAGGTGCCAGGCTTATATCAACAAAACAAACTCCTTGTAAAACTTACATTCTAGTGGAGGAAATAAATAATAAACCAAAAATATAAAGATGAATTATTTAGTATGTTGGAAAGTGATAAGCGTGATGGAGAAAAGACATAGCATGCGTGTATTAGTCAGGGTTCCCCAAAGAAATAGAGCCAACAGGATGAATATAAATACGTGTTATAACAAATTGGCTCACATGATTATGGAGGCTGAGAAGTCCCAAGATCTGCAGTTGGCAAACTGGAGACCCAAGAGAGCCGATGGTGTAGTTCCACTGCAAGTCTGAAGGCCTGAGGACCAAGAGAGCTGATGGCATAAGTTCCAGTTTGAAAGCTGACAGGCTCGAGACTCATGAAGAGCCAATGTTTCAGTTTGAGGCTGAAGGCAGGCAAAAGCTGATGTCCCAGTTCGAAGGTGGTCAGGCTGGAGGAGTTCCCTCTTACTCAGGGAGGGTCAACTTTTCTGTTCTACCAGGCCTTCAACTGATTGGATGAAGCACAATCTGCTTTACTCAGCCTACTGATTAAAATGTTAATCTCTTCTAAAAACACCCTTACACCCAGAATAATGTTTGACCAGATATCTCCCCATCTTGTGGCCCAGTCAAGATGGCACATAAAATTAACAATAACAACAGGATAAAGGGGAATGGATACCAGGTGGTGGATGAAATTTTAAACAGCATGGTCATATAGCCTTGTTGAGAAAGGGAAATTGGAGCAAAAACTTGAAGGAGGTGTTGACCTAAGTAAAAAGGTAAATTGAGGTAAGCTCAAAATTGTCAAAAAGATGAGTTTATTTAGGAATAGCAGAAGAATTGCAATTTGGAGCACGCAGAATGTAGCAATCTGCAGGTGAGTCCATTGAGGGTTTGAGGTAGGCTATATTTGTGAGAAGGAAATGTAAAAAGGGGAGAGTTCAGTTAGAGTCTGTTAAAATCAAAAACAAATGGAGACCAGCTTTGAAAATGCCCCAAGCAGACAAAACCAGTCCAGTCAAACAGACAATACTCAATTCAACTCATTTTGTGAGACTAATCTGACCTGGGTCATTTCTTGTTCATGCCTCTGGAAACCATAAGCAAAACTTCCCAAGGTTGATATGGGGTAACCCCTGACCAACTCCCTATCATTTAAGAAAATTCCAATATTATCAATTCTCTGTAAATCAGGCATTTAGAAACCAGTCTCTCAGTCCTTAAGTTTTCTTTTCCTGAGATTTTCCATTTTATATGCTCTGGTTCCGTTTTAGATTGAAATTCTTTCACATTTTCCCTTTTTAGATCAAGATCTTTCACAGAAAGCATCACTGACCAATTATGTCTTTCAGGTGGTGTTTGTTAATTTTTTGTCAGGGTATCGTTCCTTAAAGGTGGATTATATTGTATGTCCCACAGAGCTCAGGAGGTTGTCCTCAAGTGCATTTGGATTGTACTATATTTTCTATGGAGTTGAGGAGGGTCATCCTCAGGGGTTTTGTCTCATGGAGGAAGGAAAGTGATATGGAATTTCATTGGCCTCATTTGAACAACAAGATTAAAAAATGAAGAATCTCAATTATGTCCGTCTAAAGTGGACAGTTTACTTTCCATGGTCAGTTGAGTTGCAGGAAAACCTTTGGAAGAAGAAATTTTATTTTGTACGTACATTGGGGAAGAAGACATTTATTTACTAATATAAAACAGTAGAAATTTAATTGTAAAGATTAAACTGAGGACCAAGAGGTCAATGATAGCTATTGATCGAAATATTCTTCTCAACCAGTTTCCCCAACTGTCTATGTCTAATAGATCGAAATGTCCCAAGTTCCAGGAGCTTGGCCAACTTCTGCTAACAGCTTGATATTGTTCTTCATTATTTTTAGTTCTTGTGTTATTTTCCCTGACTTATTGACATAAAAACAACATTTTTCTCCATGTAGGGTACAGGTTCCCCCTTGCTGAGCAGTTAGGAGCTTTAGGGCTTTGTGGTTTTGTAGGACTACGAGCATACCTCGTTTTATTGCACTTTGCTTTATTGTGCTTAGCAGATATTGCATTGTTCACAAGACCCTCCACCAGCAAAAAGATTACAACTTACTGAAGGCTCAGATGATGGTTAGCATTTTTTAGCAATAAAGTATTTTTTAATTAAGGTATGTACATTGCTTTTTTAGACATAATGCTATTTCACATTTGATAGACTACAGTATAGTGTAAACATAACTTTTATATGCATCGAGAAACCAAAAAAATTGTGTGACTTGCTTTATTGTGATATTTGCTTTATTGTGGAGGTCTGGTATCTAACCCACAGCATCTCCGAGGTATACCTGTACTTCTGCTGTCTATTTGGGTTTATTATATTCAAAAGCTTGGATAGAAGCATTGAAAGTGGTGGACATAACTATAGAAAGATTGTGAATTTCTTTTTCAAGTTCTGCTACTCCAATCCAAGGAAAAAAAGGCTCTGGCGAAAGCGTGCCCAAAACCCTTTCTATCTACTATATGGCTATATGTTGGCCTCCATCAAAATTATAGCTTTCCCAGTTCTGAAGTGTCCTTTTAGGTTGATAGGAGAAAGACCTCAGATTAGATACATAAGCAGTAGAGGGAAGGGTTTTTCTAATTTTGGTGTCAGAGGTGAGGACGATGATCCCACAATTCCTTTTTAATTAAGGAGAAGTGTAGAATATAAGTTTATTCCACATAAAAAGAAATACCCAGTGTCTTCTAAAGATAAGACATAGTTGGCAAAGAATCCGTTTGCCCAGATTCTTTTCCCTAGAATTAAAGAAGGGATCTCATGATCAGAAATATAATCATTTATATATGGTATGTGATAATCTGGTTTACTGGCATTATGGGAAAAGGTTATATGAACACCTTAAATTTCTACAGATCTGAAGTGACAAATGAGCTGAGACATTTCTGTGGAAACAAAAGGAAAACAAAGGTTAATAGTTTGAGCAAATTATATATTCAGTGTCTGAGTTTGGAGAACGGCCAGTTGAGAAAATTTCTAGATGTTGGGTTCTAAGTATCTTCAGATGGAGTGAGGGAAAGCAGTGGCAATCTGACAGATTTTCCTGGTTTGTAATCTGAATGTCTCTGGTGATCTGAGTGGCCATATAGCAACAAGCACAAAGAATATCCACACACGCACTATGGTGGTGATTTCTCGGAAGTTTATATCAAGTTGTCCGGCTTTAGCTTGCGTGGCTTTGGGAAGCAGGCAGTTTTAGTTTCATTGTGATTCCAAGTCAAAACAGTGAGAGAAAATTGGAAACGTTGGTTTGAAGTGTTCTAGGAAACTAGAAGAATTCAGGATCCATTCCAGTTTATAGGTAGAAAACAAAATCTTAAAGACAATTAACATCACTAAAATCTGATACTCACAAAAGTGTATTACTGAAATATAATTTTTTGCACTATAATCATCCCCGTTTCTATCAGAGATGACCACAGTAAGCCTAATTTATTTGCGAATTAAGTCTAGTTTCAATAAACGTGGCCTGATTATTTACATAAGTGTAACAAGAATAGTGATGGACTATTCAGGCTCTTTTAAATCTGCTTTGCTGGAACTTTTCATAAGAAATTTTAGATTAGACTTACAGTCTCTTTAGGATATGAAGCCAAGCCAAGAACTTGTCCAATTGTGTCCTGCTACAAGGAGCACAGATTCTTATTGAATTTATGCAAATACATATATTGTCATGAATAATAAGAATATTTAATAAGAGTTTCTGAATTCTGGAGGGATCGGGTAGGGAGAAAAAGATAAATGTTTCAACCTATGTTGCAAAGATATACTTTACCAAATTGCTATAAGTTATAGATAGCTTTAAAGAGAGCAGAAAAAAAGGGTCCTTTAAATTTGGAAAACAAAGCATTAAAGAACCTGCAATGTTTTACTGAAGTCGTAAAAACTATAATCCTCTTCATCAGTTCATTCAGTGTTATGCAATTAATTCTTGTTTTGCTTCATCTTGAGTTAGCAGCTTTATGAATCAATCAATTTTCCATTAGAGTTTTAGAAATTCATACCGGGTTCAGTGTGAGGTTCACCTGGTGAGATCTTTACATACACACACACACACACACACACACACACACACACACACAAATGATGCAATTGACGAGTAAATTTAGTGATGTTTTGTGAGATACAATATTTTAAGATAAAAGCTGGAATTATGACTGATAACATTATACCAGGACATATCAAATTTTTATATAATTTCTAGAACATTTATATTAATAACATTCACCCACATAATATAACCTAAGAAAGTGTATAATCACTTATTTAACAATGCTTCCCATGTAATTTAACATACCAAATAAGCCTAGTTAGTTTAATATCTCTCTTTTATAAGGAGAGAGAACAAATCTTGAGATGTTTCCGGGGCCCTCTGGAAAACCCCAAATTAGTTCAAGGTCAAAAAGATTTCATTTAGAATTTGAATTTTGGGGAGTTTTTCAAAAATATCAAAAAGGTTTGGACATTAGACTAAATAGGATCACAAATAATTATGAAACAATACTTAATTATCCATTTAACCAAAGTGACAAAAAGATTTCAGAGGCAAATATGGAAAGTTACATAGTTGTAAAATGCCTTAGCTCTTTTAATAGAAAAAATTCAGTTTTTTTCCTAAGTAATCAAAGACCTGATAAAAACAATGAAGCACTGAAGAAATATTTTCATAAGACACAGAATCTTTGTTTCCCGGGCAGATTATGTTAAAGGTACATTAAAGGTAAGGAACATTTGTTTATAATTTTTTTATTAAAAGCAGACCAATAAGATAAAAACCTTTGTCCTTTTAACAGAAGAAAACAAAATTCTAATTTTGCACTAATATACTTTCGGTATTAAAGTTTTCTTTTTTCTTAACTTAAAATAAATCTGTTTCAATCTTAGTCAGTTTGACCACACATAAAATACCTTTCTGAGGATTCCTTTTCCATAAACCTTCTGCAACTTTCTATATCCAATTAGGTTTTGTCTTATCTTTTTTCTTTCTTATTCTGGAACAATGATTTTACTTTAGGACAAAATGACTTTCCCTTTTTTTTTCTTACCTGAAAAAACCCCCCAAAACCCATGTCCTTTATATCTTTCTTTATTCAAAAAGACACATTCTATTTTCCCCACCCACTTTTTGTATACAGTCATTTTCTTTTACCCTTATTATTTCTAGTAGTTTTATTTTTACATATTGATTATAAATTTTAACTATTTGTAATTTGTGCTTTCCAGTGAAAATCAGGAACCAGGCAATTGTGAATTGTCTATTGTATATTAGCATCCTGCAGTAGATTAGAAAATTTATAAATACATAATTATAAAAACTTATACTTTTCAGATACATATGTTTTTTATAGGACAGTTTTTTTTAATGTGGCAAAAGGCATATTTATTAATAGAACCAAATATCTTTTGTCTCTCTGTAAAAATTGAAAAGCCCAAAGTAAATAAACTTACATTTAGCAATCAATGTCTCAGTATATTATCTCATTTGGAAATGATCTAGATATTTAATGACTATCCATTATTTAGTTTAGTATAAACTTTTATCTTATTTACATTTATTTAAATTGCTTTTAACAGTTATGCTTGGATTAGACATTAAACAGCTAACCATCATCTTAAGCTATTTTTCTTGTTGACAAATTTTGTAACATAGAGATAACATGAGCTTATTTGATCAGTAAACCCAGCTAGAAAAAGTTGTATGTTTGCATTACATTTACTATTGCCTGAATTTTGTTCTAGTCTACTGAAAACTCGGGATGGTAAGATGCCACCTTCGGCTATGGCACAAGCTTGGTTATATAAAAAAGCTGGTGGTTGACTTACTTGGAATTCTAAAGATTCTTCAGGGCTTTCCTAATTAGCAGTTTTCGTCCAATGCGGGTCTTGACTTTCACCAAGAAGCACGTGGACTAATTAATAAAGATGGGAGAAGCCAGGTTGATAAATTTGAACTATAGTATTGCTATGAGAATCCTCAGTTACCTTGGGAAAATCTTTTACTATAGCTCTAAGTTCAGCTTTGATCCACGGGATGTAAGAAATTAATGGTTCAGCACGATCCTTAGAAGGCCTAATTTTAAAAGGGGAAGTTTTAACAGGCTCAGTTAGAAAGGTTTCAGCAATAGAGAAGAAGGGGAGTTCAGATAAAGGATGAATGTTAGAAGAGGGCAAAGGTAGCTACAGAGGAAGCAGAGTAAGAGGGTTAGGAGAAACCTTGGCTGGTGTTGCCGAGGAAGAGGCCTCAGTTGCTTTTCATCTCCTTTCAGTTATTTGTTCCAGTTAACTTAGAAATAGTATTTTGTAAAAAGGCAATTTTAGAATCTTGAATGTGTTTAGAAACCTCTAGGCACCAGTTAAAATAGCTATCCCATTCAGATTGTTTAGTTCTATTGCCATGGTCTTCTAATTTAGCCTAGAGAAAAACAAGTTTGGGGAGATCGAAAGTTCCCCATAATGGCCACTGAAGTTCTAAATTATCTTTAGTAAAGTTGGCCCATTTAGTCAAAAATGTGCATGAGGAGAGACCATAATTTTTTTAACATAAAACCATCCGGGATCCCTGAAGGAAGGCCACCCTTAGAGTATTTAGATGACTGGGATCTCATATCTCCGAAGTTTCTAGAAAGCAAAAGCAAAAGCAAAAAAAATTCCTAAATAGCCTGATGGGTGTGCTTTCAGGGTTGGGAGCTGTGTTTTGTTTTATGGTGTGTCTTTCATGTGGTACTTTTATTTCCTGGCAGATGGCCTTTGCCCTAGTTGTCTGACCTGTGACAGGTGTCCCTTGTTGCATGGAAATTGTCCTGCAGTTGGCAGGCAACCTAACGTCAATCTGGCCTGTCTGTGACCAACTTATCCTCTCATAGCAGTCTTTGCTTCGGAGACTGAAGTCTCTCAGAAGGAGGTGGCCAGCGCTCTAGTAGCATTGCCACTCAACCTGTGTCTACCAATGTTATTTTTAATTTTGATTCTTAAGAATACCAAAGGAATTATCCTGAAATTCTACTTCCAATAAGAAAACCCATGAGCACTCACCAAAAAGAAGAAAGCCTTTAAACAGATCCTGAATAAAGTCAGAGAGCTCAACCAAGGGGAGGGAGCTTGGAATCCAAGAGGAGACTCACCAAATGGAAAGCAAATGGTGACTCGCAGAAGTGATGAGGCCAGGGGCTGGCTGCAGGTATCTTGCTCGATTCTGAGGGTCATCTTTGGGTCCCACTTCTGATGCCAAGGAATGTTGACCTAATAAAAAGGTAAATTGAGGCAAGCTCAAAATTGTCAGAAAGATGAGTTTATTTGAGAATAGCAGACAAAATGCAATTTGAGACATGCAAACTGTAGCAAGCTATGGGTAAGTTCGTTGAGGGTTTGGGGTAGGCTGTACTTATGGGCAGGGAATAGTAAGGAGGGGAGAGTTCAGTTAGAGTCTGTTAAAATCAAAAACAAATGGAGACTAGCTTTGAAAATGCCCTGAGCAGACAAAACCAGTCCAGTTCTACAAACAAAGTTCAATTTAGCTCATTTTGTGAGACCAACCTGACCTGGGTCATATCTTGTTCGTGCTTCTAGAAGCCATAAGCAAAACTTCCCAAGGATGATATGAAGCAACCCCTGACCAACTCTCTATTATTTAAGAAAATTTCAATATTATCAATTTTCTGTAAGTCAGGCATTTATGGGAAATCAGTCTCTCAGTCTTTAAATTTTGTTTTTCTGAAGGCACATGCTCGAGATTTTCTATTTTATATCCTCTGGTTCCATTTTACATTGAAATTCTTTCACAGAGGCGAGAGAGTGAGCCATTTATTGCCTTATTGCTCATCTTCCTTGATCAGAATGAAAGCTTTATAAAGCCAGAGATTTAATTTTTTATATGTTTTACAGTCGTGCATCACTTAACAATAAGGATGCATTCTGAAAAATGCGTCGTTAGGCAATTTTGTCATTGTGCGACCGTCATAGAGTGTACTTACACAAACCTAGATGGGATAGCCTACTAGACACCTAAGCTCTAATGGTATAGCCTATTGCTCCAAGGCTACAAACCTGTACAGCATGTTACCATACTGAGTACTGTAGGCAATTGTAACACAATGGTAAGTATTTGTGAAGTATTTGTGTATCTCAACACAGAAAAGGTACAGTAAAAATACGGTGTGAAAGATAAAAAATAGTACACGTGTATAGAGCATGAATGGAGCTTTCAGGACTGGAAGTTGCTCTGGGAGAGCCAGTGAGTGATGGTGAGGGAATGTCTTGGATGTTACTGTACACTGCTGTAGGCTTTATAAACACTGTACACTTAAGCCACACTAAATTCGTAAAAAATTTTTCTTTCTTCAAAAATAAATTAATTTTAGCTTACTGTAACTTTTTTACTTTATAAACTTTTTGATTTTTTTCAAGTTTTTGACTCTTTAATATTAACACAGCTTAAAACAAAAACACATCATACAGCTGTACAAATACATTTTCTTTCTTTATATCCTTATTCTATGAGTTAAAATTTTTTTATTTTTTTAGCTTCTAAAACTTTTTTTGTTATAAACTAAGATACAAAAACACACATTAGCCTAGATCTACACCGAGTCAGGATCATCAATATCACTGTCTTCCACCTCTACATCTGCTCCCGCTAGAAGGTTTTCATGGGCAGTAACTTGCGTGGAGCTTCTGGAATACTTCCTGCAGGACTTGCCCGAGGCTCTTCTTGAGGAGATGTCACTCTTTTCAGAAATATGTCCATGATGGTTTGCTTGGTTTGTTTGTTTTTTTCATCATAGATTTGCTTGTAAGCAGATAATGTACCATGAACATTCCTCTCTATTAACGAAAATCTTTCAGTGTTGGGGTCCACGTTTTCAAATTTTTTGAGGAGCTTGTTGAGGTCTGCAAAAGCTTCTACTAAACTCTTCACTGTGAATTTTCTTCTTCTTTTTCTTCTCTTGTAGTTTCCCTTTCTCTTGCCTCTTCTTTAGCTATGCATTCCAGTTCCAGTTTCAACAACTTATTAGTCAATTCCTCAGGAACCACCTCTGGTAACTCCTCAATGTCATCCTCATCCACACCCAGGTTAAAGTTGTTTGCTATCCCAACAACAGCCTTGTTGATTTTTGCAACCTCCCCACCCTTGCCAAATCCTTTGAAGTCATAGACAAACCTCTTGAGTGTCTTTTCCCAGACGCACTAGGCCATAGCAATTTCTCAACTCCATTGTAATCTTATGGGACCACTGTCATATATGTGGTCCATCGTCGACCAAAATGTCATTATGTGGCACATGACTGTATCCTCAGTGCCAGGTGCTTATTAGGTCCTCAAAAATATTTGTTGAGTGAATGGATGAATGATTAACGATAAGAACTGTGGTTTGTGTGCATTTACGTCACTTGTCCTTAGTGCAGTGCTTGGCACATCCTAAATGATCAATAAGTGTTTGTTTTTCTTTGATTTCTATGACTTCTGTAATAGACTGTGGATATGGGCCTACTTATTTTGTTTGATAATGTGTCCCCAGTGCTTGAATACTTAGAACAGTGCCTGGAATATGCAAAGTAATTAGTCAATAATTGTTATTATTGACTATGGGCTCAGACTGAGGCTTGGAAATGTGAAGTGGCTTGACCGTGGTCTCATGGACAGGAAGCAGAAGGGTTGGGGCCTTAGCTCTGGTTTTCTAACTCTCAAACCACAGTGTTTTATCTGCATCAAACTGCTTTTAAAATTGTTCTGGGGGGTCTCATTTGGCCACCACCTTTCTGTCACCTGCCCTGCTCGTCCCTTCTTTGCCCACACCAGGCTGTGTTGCAATGTCTCCCTGAGTGACAGGCTGGCAGGTTATGTTGAGTTGTGAGCACGCACACCTCCCAGAATACAGCTGAGTCCTCCAGGTACCGCAGTGTCAAGGGACACACTCTCATGTTAACACAAGTGGAAGGTAATGCAACCTTTTGGCGACCATTGACTGTCAGACAATAGTGTGGTTCAGCTTGAAAGACTCCACCGGGAAGTTGCAGACTTTTCAAACTAATTTGGTGTTTATTCAACTTTGCAGTCACTTCTATGTACTATCTGTGTTTCACACACCGTGAAACAGCACTACACTGTGCAATTGAATTAGTTGTACAGTAACTCAAAGGCATTAAACAATGACTTTGATATTTTAAGTGCTGACTAGGAGGGATTTTTAATTCCTTCCTCATAATGGAAGCAACAAAAAAACCCAGTTACACAACCCTGGAACACTTATTCTCTTTTCTATTCCGGGTGGACCCCACTGAGACTGAAAAAAATCTCCGAGCATTTAGTTTGCTTAATGGCATAAGAAAAATTAAACAAGCATAGACGTGCAACCTTAGTGACACCCAGCAACACTAGAATAACAGTTCCCAGCTTCTAAAACCTGTTATTTAATATAATGGGTAAATCTTGTGGGAGCTTTTCAGGTGCTGCTGAGTCTGAAAAAACAGCTGCTTTGTGACGAGGGGCGGGGGCCAAGGCAGGGCGCGCTTCCTGTTGTGCTCGTTTGCTTGGGAGGGTCTCAGGGCACAATCCAGGGCAGGCAGGTGCTGGCTGGACAGTCCCCGGAGGCCATGACCCTTCTGAAGACAAGACCATGGCCATGCAAGGCATAAGTGTTGTCAGCTGTGCCAGTGACAATATGGGACTTTTCATCTAGAGCCTTTCTGGAGATGGCACCAACGGAAAGAAGAAGAGGGGAAAAAAATCCAAAACAAAAACCACAGCAAGTGAATTAGGGCCATGAAACTACAAGCATTAGCTGGTAATAGTTCAGGGCAAAGCACCTGAGTGATGATTCACATCTGACAATAAATATATGAATAGCTGTTGAAAGCTTGTTTGATTTTCACAAAGAGGTTTAAACAAACATTCGTTTGTTCATTAGTCTTAAGCAACACTTTTATGGCAAGGGATGCATTAAACCTAACATATGTCTGCGCCAAGATATTTGGTGGTTTTAAAGATGAAGACACAAAGCCATGCATATCGTTTATGTGGAGCGGCCTTGAACTACCTGTAATGGAGTGAGATACAGTTATTATGTGTTAATGCTGTGAATCTTCATCCAGCGAGAGAAAACAAACAGGCAAGAAGAAAGGCTGTGTCTTCGGATATAAAGACTTAGAGGGCCTCATTCTGCAATTGGTACTGAGTTTGCATAAACTCATTTTGTTGTTGTTGTTGTATAATTTTTAAAAATGCAAGTGGTTTAAATCTGTTCCCCGAGGTAATTTATGCTAACCTGGCGTTCCCACACCATAAATTCCCGGCTTATGGCAATTTCTGTTTGAGCGTCAGGTCGGGCTAGGTTACTCAGCAAATGGCCACTTCAAAATTTTTAGGGTAATTGCCTCTATAACTTGTTTAGCATAGGCCCTGTCAGGAAATCTCTAATTGTCATGGACGCTTCTGTTCCCCTTTTCCCTCTTCCTTCTTTTCCATACTGTTGTCCTGAAGGCATGGCATTGTACCTTTCATCTTCTGTAGCACCTGGATTTTGTCACTGTTAAAGCCTTTGCTCATGAAAACGTGATGTCATCCTCAATGAGGCCAGTGAGAGCAGTGGTTTGGCTGAGCAAAAACAGTCCCAGCCCAGGGTCCATCCTCACCCAAGAAGCCATCAGTTGAGAGAAGATAAGTCATGATGATGGGGTCGGGGTAAAATGAAGAGCAAATGATCAGAAGCCCAATTGTCCCACATTTTTTATGAAGGCTGGGTTGGTTTTAGACATCTACCAGAATGGTGTAAGCAATTTCAACAGCATACTTTTATCTCTTCTCTCATCTCGTGTGTGTGGGCATAGAGCCTTGGTAGGAAGGATGTCATTGGGTTTGCATATTAGACTCATGGCCTGGAGCTTCTATTGCTATGTCTCTACATGTGGTGATTTTTCATCAAACTGCATCATAAAATATGTTAAATACTCGACTCCTAAACCCAATTCATTAATGATCGTGCTTAAAATATACTTCAAATATATCACTTTTGACATCACATGTCACTGATAGTAGAGGGAAATGATAACACTTAAAATCAATAAATGTTTTAAATTTATTTTACTTATTATGGTTGTCATAACATTTTGACATGGAGGGCTGACATGTCAACAACGCTGCTATCATGATGTAAAGCAATGGCATTGAACTGCCTCACCTTCCGTCTTGCTATTGCAGGGTAAAGTGGGCCCAGGGGGAAAATAGAGCTAAAATCTCCAAGGAAGCATCTGCTTATGGAGTCAATACAGGTCATCACTGAACAAAGCAGCCTGAGCTCAAAACAAGAGCTGGGGGAAAAAAGTCCTCACTCTAATCTCTTACCTTTCTCCAGTGGATTCAAAAATACTAAGAGCTAAAATGTATGGAGTGCTTTCTGTGTGGCAGACCCTGTGCAAAGTGTTTCATGTATTTTGTCTCATTTCATCCTACTAGGTGAGGTATTTTTATCTCTAATTTATAGATTAGAAAACTGAGGCTTGCAACACATAAGTAACATGCACAAGGTCACAAAGCTGGTAAGTGGCGAAGCCCAGGTTTGAATGGATCGATGCCTGGCTTTACTCAGACACCAAAGCCATCACTGTTCTGTGTGGTCTGGAACTGAAGTTGATTCTGGCTTCCGGCTCGTCGTGACTTCCCACCAGAATCCTGCCTCATTCCTAAGCCCTCACCATCTCTGACTGCCAGATGATGATATAGTAGAACTTAAATGTGGACCGTGTGTTGGAGTTTACAAAATGCTTTCATACACCTGGAGAAGACAGGCCTGGAGACAACCAACATCCTTCTCTTTGTCTCCAAGCTTTAGAGATTAAAGGCAAAATCAAAGGAAACTGCAGGAAAGGAGGGCTTGAGACCTATGCTTTTTCTGCTATTTAGGACACAGGCAAAGTCAGATTTTTAAAAGGGCTAAATGTAGGTTTGACCCTGCTTAAATTAAGCACCAAAGCAATGAGTAATAGATGTGATTTGGACTCCATCACAGCAGCAGAATTCTCTATGCCCAGCTAATTAAAGTCCAGCAAAGAGCTCCCGGTGGGCAGGGCTGACGTCTTCTGTACCTCAGTCCCTGTTTTGTGCAGAGTGGGTGCCCAAGCAATATTTGTTGAACGTGGTTGTTCACTCACAGCCAGAGATCAGCAGCTTGTTCTTATCTTAACCCCTTTTTTCTCAGCTATTGATTTGTTTATAGTGTTTTTGTTTTTACCAGGAGGTCTATACCAATGCCTTAACAATTAGCCTTGGCGACTAAAAGCTAGTCGTTTGTGCAGCTAATATTTATTTACTGTTATTTTTATGGATAAGGCTCTGCGTTAGGCACTGGGGATACAGCAGCAGTGAACAAGACAGACAAATGTGGGGGATAGACATCAGTCAACTAATTAGACAAGTATTTAGTTATCAAGGTGACAAGGCTCACGGAGAAGTATAAAACGTTATGGGTGCCTGTGATAGGAGAACTTGATCTAGGTTGAGGGTTCTGTGAAATGATGTGCGAGCTGAACCATTAAAGGTGAATGAGAATTAACCAGAGCAAGTGGAGTAGGGAAATGATAAGAGGAGGTGGTGACCAGACGATCCAGGGAGAGAGGGTGCATTGCTGAGCATAGTTCCATCAGAAGAAGCTCAACTGTGTTCTGAAACAGAAACCAGATCAGTTTGGCCAGAATGGGGAGATGAGGAGCAGTGCAGTAAAATGAGACTTTTTTTTTTTTTAAACCAGTTAACTTTTTGATTGAAATAACAAAGGGAATTTATTAGCTCAGTAAACAGAAAAATCCAGAGGTAGGATGGCTACAGTCATAACTTCATCAGAGTTCTTTATTCCTCTCTGGTTTGCTTGGCCCTAATCTGCCCCATGTGTTGACTTGTGTCCCCTAAGGTAGTGAAGTAACTGCAGCAGCTCCAGCCCTCACATCTGTTTTCTACACCATCCAGAAGAGAAAGAAACTTGGTACAGCATTCCTAATAAGAGGCCTGAGATTCAGCCCGATTGGAGCAGAGGAGGTCACGTGCCCTGCCCCGAACCATGCACAGTGTTGAGGAGGCACTGAGCTAAGCAGGAATGGCCTGCTTAGCTTAGCCTGGACCAGGTGGTCTGTCTCTGGAGCCAAGAGAAGAGTCAGCTTCACTGTAAGCACACAGATTATAACACAAATCAGGGTTTCTGGGAAGTGCAGAATGGATGATGGGGAGACCACAGAGTCCACCACAAGGCCGAAGAGGTGAAGACAGGCCTGTGCTATTTGGGAATTATTAAAACCACAGGGAGTCATCAAAAGATTTTCAGCAGGTCGGTAATGTCATCAGATTAAAATGAGGTGTTTAAAAGCAGTGTTATGAACTCTACCTTGATGTGTCTGTAGTTCCTGAGAAGATGATCATCGTCAGGTAAATAAACAAATCATTAGGTTAGGAACAAAAATGAAATCTACTTTTCTAGTGTTCCTAATAACAATAATAGCTAATTCTTCTTAGTCTATCTAATGTTAATAATAGCCAATAACAGAAATGAGCCAGCCACTCCGAAAAGAGCTTTACAAGCATTATCTCATACAATCCTCACTATCATCCTAAGAGGTAGGTCCCACCGTTATCCCCTTGTTACTGACGGGGAAGCTGAGTTACGGAGAGATTTGGGAACTTACCCAAGGTTACATAGCTGGTAAGTAGCAAAACCAATATCTGTCTAAATCTAAATATTGCCTTATTTCCACTAAACTCAGGAATATCAAGGGGGTGGGGGAAACTATGTCTTTATTTATTTGGCAAACAATTATTGAACAAGCCTTGTGCCAGGACTCAGGAGTCTCAACTGGCCAGCCAGATTGCATACAATCTGCTGGAACTAAAAAAAAAATTATTGTAGTAAAATATATATAATGTAAAATTTACCATTTTAACCATTTTTAAATGTACAATTCAGTGGCATTGATTACATTCACAATGTTGTGCAACCCTCACCATTATCTATTTTTAAAAGTTTTTCATCACCCTAGTCAGAAGCTGTAACCATTAAGCAATAACTGACCGTTCCCTTCTGCCCTCAGCCCCTGGTAACCTCTTATCTACTCTCTGTGTCTATGAATATGCCTATTCTAGATATTTTATGTAAGTGAAATCATACAATATTTGCTCCTTGTGTCTTTTATTTTATTTTGTGCTTATTTCACTTAGCATAATGTTTTCAAGGTTCTTCCCTGTTGTAACATGTAGCTGAACTTCATTCCTTTTCATGGATGAATAATCTGCCAGAAATTTGACAAAACTGTTCTTGTTAGTACAGTGATTACAGAATATTTGAAGTTGAAGAACTACAATTTTAAGCAAGCATTACCCTCTCTAGTTTTCACTATCCTTGTAACATTCTATTGTCTTACAATCAGTAGCCTACTTCCACTTATTAACATCTCCTGCCTGGTTCGGAAGGCATTTGTGATGGCAACCATTGTCCTTGCAATCTGGAGTCACAGAGCTCTTGAAGATGAATTAGACAGATTCCTCTCCTCAAGAAGGTAGAAACTTGTCTCTGTACTCCCTTTTGCCATCACCTGTTAGCACAGTGCCTTATACAATAGGTGCTTAATAAATATTTGTGGATTTAAATTGAAATTCAATGTAGCAAATCTTTATCAAATGTTTATAAGGTCCCAGGCACTGTGCTAAGGGATAGGGATACAGTAGAGAGCAAAAGAAATGTGATTCCTATTCTCTCGGAGACTATGCTACAGGTAGCCAATGACGATGATAGAGCCAATGATCTTAAAAATAGTAATGTCTTTTATTTTTATAGTTTCTGTTTCCAAAGAATGTTGACGTATATTAGCTCATTTAGTGCCATGACATCTGACATACATTTACTTTTGAAAACTAACGGCTATTTTTTAGTATATTCCAAAGGGAACAAGTTGGAAGAGGTTATTAGTTAACCAAGATTTTAAGGTTTGATTTAATGGAGTGGTAAATGATGAATTAATTCTTTCAGAAGAAGGTTTCTTTAAATCTAAAAATAGTTTGTATAAAGGACATTGTTTCTCAGCCAGGTTGGGGATGTGCCAATTTTTGCCATGCTCTAAGAATCCTCTCTAACTTTCTTGTCATTTTATGAAGTTAACTCTCTTGATAGCTCTAGGATTTAAGTTAAAAGGGTGCCTTAAAACAAACTCCAGAGCACATTACCCTTGTCTCTTCATGTGGACTGTACGTCCCTAGATTAGTTGTGAAAGCTCTTAGAGAGTGAACAGTTTCAGAGTTTCCTTGAGCAGGTTTCCTGAGTTCACCAGACTTGCTGTCACCTAGAACTGTCCCACTTATTTGGTTGTCAACAACACGCTAGTGGAAAAGAGGATAACCCAATGACAGCTGCCTCGCAGACCTCAACAACTTTCCGTCTTGCTGTGGAGTTGGAAGTGTTGGTCTCCATCTTCATCTGTCACAGGCTCCCCACCCCAGAGATCCGTGGGAAGGACATAAATGGAAAGAGCCAGCATTTAGTCAGTAAGATGACTGAGAGGAGATGGTGTCTTTCTGAATTTTCTATTAAGCACTTCGTGCCACGTTATTACCAAGTAAGGATAAAAGGCACCCACAGAGAGCAGTGGACCAGTATCATTTAAAGAATCCAAATGCAAATCACAGTTACAAACAGTGCTTTTTGTCAAACATTAAGGAGGAACATTCCTACATTTGAACAAACCTACCTAAGAAAACCGTGTAGGAGGCAGAGAAGGAGACTCTTGGAATGGGAGGAAATTCCAGTTCAGTCTGGTTTATAGAAACTTCAACCACAAACTCTTTTCAAAAGGATATCAGGATTCAGGCATTACATCATCTAAAGAAATTCTCATTGGTGTTGAGACCCTGACTGGCTGGAATCTGGTTCTCTTATTTTAACCCTTTCTCACCTGAGACACTGCCCATTTAACTTGGGGAATATAATTTTCATGTTGTTGGCAGTAGCAGTTAGCCTCGGAGCAGAAAGCATTTGAAGGAAGTTGCTTTCTATAAACCTCTCACCTTAGTGTAAGTTTTTATGCTTAGAGTGTCAAAAGTTATTTCAAATGCTTTGTTGCTATGTAATTGCAAAAGCAGCATTACTGAGAGAAATGCTTCAACAAAAGCCTTTGAAAAGCAGAGAACATCAAGTCATTGCATGATTGCCTTCCCTACACCTCAGTCTCCTTTCTCTTACTTTATTTCTAGTTTTATCGAGATATAATTGACACATAATATTGTGTAAGTTTAAGGTGTACAACATAACTGATACACATATATTGCAAAATGATTACCACAATAAGGTTAGTAAACCTCTATTACCTTACATAGTTACCTTTTTTTTTTTTTGTAGTGAGAATATTTAAGATTTACTCTCTTAGCAACTTTCAAGTACATAATACAGTATTGTTAACAATAATCACCATACTGTACATTACATTCCCAGAACTTATTCATCTTTTAACTGGAAGTTTGTACCCTTTGACCAACATCTCCCCATTTCCTCTACCCCCAGCACCTGGTAACCACCACTACTCCCTGTTTAGATTCCACATATAAAAGAGATCATACAGTACTTGTCTTTCTCTGTCTGATTTATTTCACTTAGCATAATGCCCTCAAGGTCCATCCATGTTGTTGCAAATGGCTGGATTTCCCTTTTTTTTTTTTTTTTTTGGTGAGGAAGATTAGCCCTGAGCTAACATCTATTGCCTATTGCTAATCCTCCTCTTTTTGCTGAGGAAGATTGACCCTGGGCTAACATCTGTGCCCATCTTCCTCTACTTTATATGTGGGATGCCTGCCACAGCGTGGCTTGATGAGTGTTGTTTAGGTCCACGCCCGGGATCTGAACCTGCGAACCCTGGGCTGCCAAAGTGGAGCATGCCAACTTAACGACTACGCCACCAGGCCGGCCCCCTGCCTTGTCTTTTTGATAACAGCCATTCCAACTGGTGTGAGGTGATATCTCCTTGTGGTTTTGATTTGCATTTCCTTAATTATTAGTGATGTTGTGCATCTTTTTGTGTACCTGTTGGCCATTAGTATGTCTTCTTTGGATAAATGTCTATTCAAGTCCTCTGCCCATTTTTCAATCAGATTATTTGTGTGTTTTTTGCTATTGAGTTGTGTGAGATCCTTATATATTTTGGATATTAACCTTTTATCAGATATATGGTTTGCAAATATTTTCTCCCATTCCATAGGTTGCCTTTTCATTTTGTTGATTTTTTTCTTTTGCTGTGTAGAAGCTTTTTAGTGTGATGTAGTCCTACTTGCTTACTTTTGCTTTTGTTGCTGGTGCTTTTGGTGTCATTTCCAAGAAATCATTGTGAGGACCAATGTTCAGGAGACTTTTCTCTATGTTTTCATTTAGGAGTTTTATGGTTTCGGGTCTTACATTTAGGTCTTTAAGCCATTTCAAAGTAATTTTTGTGAGTGGTGTAAGATAGGGGTCCAATTTCATTCTTTTGCATGTGAATATCCAGTTTTCCCAGCACCATTTATAGAAGAGACTGTCCTTTCCCCACTAAGTGTTCTTGGCTCCCTTGTCAAATATTAGTTGACCATACATATGTGGGTTTATTTCTGGGCTCTCTGTTTCATTGACCTATGTGTCTGTTTTTATGCCAGTACCATATCCGTTTTGATTATTAGAGCTTTGTAATATAGTTTGAAATCAGGAAGTGTGATGCCTCCAGCTTTGTTCTTCTTCCTCAGGATTGCTTTGGCTTTTTGGGTCTTTTGTGGTTCCATACAAATTTTAGGGTTGTTTTTTCCATTTCTGTGAAAAATGCCATAGGACTTTTGATAGGGATTGCATTGAATCTATATGGCTTTTGGTGGCATGGTCAGTCCCCTTTCTCTTATAACTGCACTCTTACCTTTTGGGTCAATATTTATGTCAGATTATTGCTTTACTTTGTCATTATGGATGGATATTAAAATTACAGACTTATAACTAAACAGCCATTTATAAAAACTGAAGTAACATGCCATGGCCACCAAAGAGATATATAAGTATTTTGGCTAAATGTTGACAATTTTATTTGGTATTTCCCACTTTATCTGGGAAAGGGGATTGATAGAGTTAATGATTTCAAAAGTATACCATTCTAGAACTGGCCTGTAGTCTTCCTGTCTTCTCACTGTATGCTTGAATGGAATCAGATAGACACAGACAGTGATTGGAGGTCAGAGTGATAAAATGACTCATAATAGCTTGGGAGTTGTGAAACTTAGGGATGTTCTCTTGATTTCATATCATTTTCCCTTCCTTCTAGTGTGATATAGGAAATATATGTTTTCCAGTTAATAAATTAAAACCTCTATTTCAACCATTTTTGGTTTTCGTAACATCCCTGGAGATAAATGGAGACAACTACCAGAGGCAAGAAACACAGATCTAGAGGCATGAAGAACTGTATAAGAGAGAGGAACATAGGGGAGAGAATAGGGGTGCTCTGATCTCACACCCATTCGCAGGGAGACTGGTGGCTGAGATAGAACTGCTGGCCAGTAGACTAGGGAGCAAGGAGCTACTTCTTGGGCTTTTCAAACATGACGTGCTTACTCTTCCTTCTGGTTCTATTACTACCAAAGAAATCATCAGACTTGACCCCACCAGTCAGGATTTTGCCCCAAAGGTATGAAGAGGAGGGTGGGAGAGTGAAACCCCCAATGGCTGACCTTCAGAGGAGGACAGGAAGTTCAGACAACGAGTGAGTACGTGTAGTTGGAGAGTATTAGCTGTCTCTTTACCCTTGTCCACACAGGGACCTACATTTCGACTGATACAGAATTGGCAGTTGACTCAGAGTGATAGAGTGTTTAACACTTTAAGTTAGTTGTGTTTGAAAAAGTAAAGCTTATATTTTGTTTACCTGGCTCAACAATGTTCACTTGTCACCTGTGAAAACCGTTTTCTAGAATGAAGGCTCCTTCTAGCCCAAAGCTCAGAAGTATTAGTCATATTGAAAAGAAGAGTAAAACAAGCCAACAAATTGCTGTGCATTTGATTTTGGTTCATAAGTCCTTTATCTTTCAAATATCCCTGTTGCAAGTCAGGTTCCCTGGGAAGCAGAGTCTGAGAGTGTGTATTGGGTGGTGCCCTGCCTTTGGGGAAGAGAAGGGAATAGGATTGGGGAGAAGGCAAAGTCAAACTGTGATGCAGTCACAATAAAGGCCTAAAGGTCCTGTGACCCCTATCACAGGGCCTTTTGGTGATCTCTGAAGCTGGGCTGGCCCTGAAGAGTTGTCCTGAATTGGGGCTAGGGGATGAGGCCTTTATAGCCCTGCAATGACCAGTCATGGGCTATGTGTAGCCCTAGGGGTTGGGGTGTGACTGGGGTTGAGGTGGCTCTTTAGGCCAAGTCCTAGAGAGCGACTCTGCTGAGGGCTGTGCATGGTCAACACTGCTGGTGGCTGAAGGAAGGAGTGGCTCAGTCCCAGAGGATGGCTTTGTGCAATGCACCACAGCACCTGCTAGAATGCAGGTAAAAGGTCTCAGAAAAATAGACTTCTAAGATTATTCAATCCTTTCAAAAGTTGCCAAAGGAAACTCAGGGTGATAAAGACTTCAAAGACAGCCCTCACTGGCACAGAGATGGTAGATTTCTTATAAATTATAAGGTAAGGCTCTTGTTTGGAACCTTTTTACTCAGGTCATCAAATGAATGGCTTTTCCATACAACAGATAGTAGCAAGAACAGAGGGGCTGTTCCAGTTTTTAATGTGTAGGCCGATGGGAGACAGGGTAGGAGTGTAGCTGCCTCCATCACAATCTGCTTAGAAGAATAAAAAGCCGTTGGCTTAACCTTCACCACCCCAGCTTGAGTCCACATTCTTAGAGGATGAGCTAAAGGTTGCATTCTGGATCTTTCTGTGTAAGGGGGGAAGAAATTTGCTGCCAAGTACAGGAGCACTGGAGCCTTGAGATGAAATCCAAAAACTGGTTGTGGATTTGGAACAATGCCTTATATGGCATCACTGTTCAGAGCCACTTCAGGGAGCTAGGAGATCATCGTGGCATTGCCTACGATAATCAAGGGCTGTCTGAGATCCAGGAGGTGAAGCAAGAAGATACGTGTGCCTAATGCTGAAGAAAAGCATTTTTATGTCTGTTAACATTTATGGTGTCCGATTGAGTGGGTTAGCAAAATAAAGACAGATGGCAACAGATTAATGCGAACACTTACAATACCTACAATATTGCACCCACTCCAGTTGAAGCTCTCCCGCTCAACTTCCTCTACAACTCACAGTCAAATGTCACTTAGTGACCCTGAAGAGAAGAACAATTTATGATGGATCAGGAATCAGGATTAACCATACATTTATCATGGAATGAGGAATCAGAAACTTCATTGAACATATAACTGTGATGTTTGTCTGGGGCTGGTGGATCATTACTTTGCAATCACTCCTTGTGTTAGGAAGCAGGAATTGATTAGCCTAGGGTCATTAAGTCCATCCCCTGCCTCCAGGCTATACAGTTTGTGTAAATGGTTCCAGCTGGATATGCCTTTATGCTATTCTTAAGGAGCTCCTGAAGAGGAAATTACGAGATGTCCCGGAGGAGCACATTGTGAGGGTCTCACAGCCTTAAGTGCCAAGAAGTTCTTTTCCATATTTAAGGAGCACTGGACTAGGGAGTCCTGAAAGCTGGGCTCTCGCGTCAGCTCTGATACTTACGGTGGATAGACGTTGAGGTAGCCATTCTTTGACTTAGTTTTTTCATGTGTAAGAGGAGAGTAAAAGTATTCTCCTGACAGCCCCACAACACTGTCAGCAGGATCAAAGGAGACAGTGACATGTAGAGTGCTGTTGTTTTCCTAAATTAGGTTGTGATTTCCCGATTCAAGGGTACAAATTGAGATCAATTAGATACAATTAAGGACTGATCAGGCCACGGAGAAGCAGATGCAATTAAGAGTGAAAAGTCTCAGCAAGCTTAGATTGAGGGAACAGGTCTAAGATGAAGTCTATCGTGCTTAGAGGTGAATGTTAGGTGCACTAGACTTGGTCATGTTCAAGCCTATTGTCTTCATCACACATGATACCAAAGGTTAAATTATCTTGTATGGGGTTTCAGTTACATTGTTGGGTTTAAGTACCATTTGGAATGATTTTTGTTTCTAGCTTTAAGATGCTCGATGACCTGGAGTGCACTGTCCTGTACTCAGCTGAATCCAATTACTAGGATAGTGTGGGTTTGGTGTCGAACCAGAAACCTACCCACTCGTTGCACATGTGTTTCCATATCACATAATGAAAAATACATTGTAGCTTCAAGCCTCTGATAAATGATGGTAAATTTTTTCCAACGTTGGAATTTTTCTAATGTCTGATAAATGTCTTTCATAATTCACTAAAGCTTTTTGAGTACAAGGGAGCATCCATTATAAAGCCGAGATACGCATTTTCCCTGTATGTGCCTTCTGACATGACCGCACCTTTGCTTTGCCGGCATTTGAGTTGGGGCTGTTTTGTTGTTTCTGCCTGAGGGGCTCCGCTGCTGCACTAGAAGTGCTGTGACCCTCTCTCCCTCGACACTTGGACACAATTTGTCCTGTCTCTTTCACCCTTGGAGAGCCTCACAGCTGGTCTGCATGATACCCGCTATCATTTTTATGATAAATGAAGGCTTTCTGTAAAGTACAGTCTCTCTGTCCTGCTATGGCGAACGGAATGCATCCTCCAAGGACAATGTACTTCTATTCGTTGCAGCAATTGCACAGCCATTTCTGCTCTTTGAGTTTGCATTTCTCAGAGTTTGGGTATATTTCTTTCCCTCCTTTTCTATTTGATTCCTGGGGCTTTACAGCAGAGTTTATTTGAGGTTCCTGTCTTCCAGAGGCTTTTTAAAGTTTTTTTTTTAACTAATGAGTGGAGGCTTATATAAGCAACAAATTGTGAAGACTGAAAATAACGTAACAATACACAATACACAATATTTGAAATAGCACCTTATCGTTTACAAAGCACTTCCATTACCAAGATGAGCCCTTATTTCATTTATGCTCACAATGGTGCTACAAGGTAGATAAGGAAAAAGATCAGAAAACTGAGGCTCAATAAATTTAGGTGTTTTGTTCATTTTCTTACTTTTAGCAAGTCATGGCACTGGTATTCAAACTCGAGTCTTCTGATTATTTGTCCCATGTCTTTTCAACTTGATCACAGTGTTTGGTACTAAATAAAACTTACAGTGATGTTTATTGGACACATTTAACCACGTGAATATTGGTGATTGGGCTGTTAGATGCCCATGGCAAGTTACATAAATGAAAAAGCTGAGTATGTTTCAGGCGCAAAGTCGACATTTGTAGCGGTGGTTGGGGAGTGAGCAGAGGAGGAAAAAGAGGTCGTGGCTCTCGGCAGTTCTTCTTTGCAGGCCTCAGGGGACTCATCTTAGGGAGGGTGCTGTCCTGCCTCAAGCCAGCTGTGGTACCCCAGGCTCGGCGAGTGAGACAAGGCAGGGGCTGGGGGTGGTGAACCCCTTCTCTTTCACAGCAGTTGCTTTGAGGGTGCCACCCTTCCATTCTAGAAGACAAAAAGAAAGTAGATGCCTCAGAGAAGCTTATTTTAGAGTTTAGTAGGTGGCAGAGGTGACAAGTTTACATTTGTGATAACTCGTTTTATGTGTCAACTTGACTGGGCCGCTGGGTACCCAGATATTTTGTTTAACATTATTCTGGGTGTATCTGTGAGGGTGTTTTTGGATGAGATTAACATTTGAATTGTAAGACTGAAAAAGCAGGTTTCCCTCTGCAATGTGGTTGGGCCTCATCCAATCAGTTGAAGGCCTGACTAGAACAAAAAGGCTGATCATCCCCTGAGTAAGAGAGAATTCCTCCTGCCTGACCACCTTTGAACCGGGACATCAGCTTTTCCCTGCCTTCGGACTCAAAGTGAGACATCAACTCTTCCTAGGTTCCAGCGGCCGGCCTTCTGACTGGAACTGAGCCGTCAATTCTCCTGGTTTCAGGTCTTTAGACTTGGACTGGAACTATACCATTGGCTCACCTGGGTCCCCAGCTTGCCTACTGCGGATCTTGGCACTTCTCAGCTGTCATAATCATGTGAGCCAATTCCTTGTAATAAATCTCTTTCTATATATGCATTCTGTTGGTTCCACTTCCTTAGAGAACCCTGACTAATATAACATCCCTCCAGTAAGATAGGCGGTAAGTAGCAAATGAGGAGGCAGAAGTGGCGGTAGTGAGCACACTATGGAGGCTTGGGGAAGGGGAATTGGGGTCCTGACAGAGAGGACACTCAAGAACCAGGACACAGAAATGCAGAAACAGCTTCACCCTCCATACAGTGCATGGGTGCGATTTCTCAACTTAGCTGTGAGCTATCAGAGCAGGAAGTGTTGACGGGGAGATGGAGAACGGAAGGAACTGGAGGGTGAAGGCAATTTGGGAGCAAGAATAAGGAGGCCTGGGCCAGATTCCAAGGCAAGGGGTTTGAACAGGCATAGAACAATGTGAAATGTGCTGGGGTGAGGACAATGAGAGAAAAGTAGAGAGGCAGAGAGGGTGAGAGAGAGCCATTCTGAGAGGGCTAGAGAAGGGCATACAGAGAGAGCATCTCAAAGACCCTGAACTTTGCCTTCAGCTGGCTTTGCTTGCTCCTCTCCTAGAGATTAAAACAGCTGCCATTTCACTCTGTCTAATCAAAATTTACCTTATTTTAACTCAAGTCAGCAAACATTTAGCTTATTTATTTATTCAATAAATATTTATTGAGCACTTACTATGTACCAGGCACTGTTCTCAAGTGCTGGGGATGTAGCAAGAAACCAAAGAGACAAAATTTCCTGCCCTCTTGGGGCTTCCATTCCTATGATATGTCATGGCTCTGGGCTACCTGTCACACATAAATAAGCATCTACCCTCCTGTACCTCAGGTCATGGCTCCTACTCTGGTAAAAGCCAAAATTCTGAACAAACAAGACAATCCTTGCTCTGAAGGAGCTTATAGTCCAATAGATGATTTACACATGCTCAGTTAATGATAACAGCATAATATGACACATGAGAAAAGGTTTGAGGGAATGAGAATTACTCCTGCTGAATTTTATTCGACCCTTTTTGAGATCTTGCCCTTAAACCATATGATTATTTAGTGCCCAACAGATTAGAAATTGCATTTGACCTCTATTATCTCATGTTCATCCTCTGAACAATCCTTTAAGTTAGGTAAAACAGATATTATTATTTGCAAGTTTGAGAAAATGAATGCTCAAATGTTAATGGTTCTGGTTTTATACAGAATTCTATCTTTCCCTTTCCATTTCATGTCAGACCACATGTCCTGCCTTTCCTAACCTCTCCCACTGGCAGGAGAAGTGAAGTATTGAGTGCAAGGCACTGGGTAAGCCAGTGGCAGTGAGCTGGTTCTGAGGGGTACTAATCACAGCTAACCAGGTGGACACAAAGGGAAGTATGGTGTGGTGGGTGCGGGAGTGGTATTTTGTGCTGTAATTGGCCATGCATGCCCAATTTATGTGTAATACAATGTGAGGGAGGAGTGTTAATATGATATTAAAAATTTCTAGGGGGGCCGGCCCTGTGGCTTGGTGGTTAAGTGCGTGCGCTGTGATGCTGGTGGCCCGGGTTCGGATCCCGGGTACGCATCGAGGCACCACTTCTCCGTTCATCCTGAGGCCGAGTCCCGCATACAGCAACTAGAAGGATGTGCAGCTACGACATACAACTATCCACTGGGGCTTTGGGGGGAAAAAATAAAATAAATAAAATCTTTAAAAAAAAAAAAAAAATTTCTAGGGAACATTTCCTCTCCACCTACAGAGAACCATTAATGTGCACAGATGTACAGCTCTTTCCCTTTCAAGTAGATCCCACAAAGGGGAGGCTGAACAGTGGGAATCAAAGGCAGCCTGGGAGAAAGCGGGCAGGCGTCCTAGAATTCCTCTTTTGAGAAGCTCTTCTTCCCTTTCCCAAAATATGGGAAGCTCTCCTTCCACATGGAAGGACCAGTTCTCCCAGGATGCTCACTGGACAGACCCAAGGAATTGCTGCAGGCCAAAAGTCAAGGAGACTGCAGAACAAAGACTCAGATTTTCTCTACAGCACGTGGTTAGAAGAGTTTGCCAGTCCCTTTCGTCCTCACCATCTTCCTGAGAGGTGGGTGGACCAGGAACAGATATTTTCACTTTATGGATGAGGAACCTGAAACTGAGATCTTAAGTAATTTTATAGAGATTGTAAATGAGTTATAAGTGGAGTGGAGATTTGAATTCAAGTATGTTAGACCTTTAAACCACAGGTTTCCTTTCCTATGCTACAGTTTTTCCATCTATGAATAAAAAAGTGAGAAGGAATTGGTGACTAAATTAAATATTGTAACTAGTTATATGTGCGTGTAAATTTAATTATTTTGCAAGCCAGCATAGAGTTTACTCATAGTACTGTTTTTATTATTCTCAATTAATCGTGGCTTGCCGGGTCTTGAGGTAACAGTTCCTAACCTTGCTGGTCATCTGGAACTTTTCAAAAACATAAGATGTGTGTATATGTTTGCATGTGTGTATGTGTAAGGGTTGGTGTGGAGAAGGTTAGCCAAAACTTTTACATTGAATCAAAATTTCTAGAAGGTGGAATACAGGAATTCACAGGTTATTCTGATGGGCAGCCAGGTTTGGAAGCTACTGGTTAGATCTTGTGGTTAAGCAGAGTCTGGCTCTGACGGTGTGTGGCTTGACCAAGTCTCCCCAAATGGTGTCCAAATAGTGACTATGGTTATATATATTCATAACTTAGCAAGGCCCATACTTGGTTGACATACATGGAACAACCTACTTGTGGTAGGCAGAATTCTGAGAAAACCCCAATGACCCATGTCCTGTATATTCCTTGCTCCTTGAGTGTGGGCTAGACCTGTGAATATTCACTCCCTTGATTGGGTTACATGATATGGAAAAGGTGAATGGATTTTACAGATGTGATTAAGGTCTCCAATTGGTTGACTTTAAGTTAATCAAAAGGAAGATTATCTTGGGTAGGCCTGGCCTAATTAGATGAGCCATTTAAAAGAGAGTCTAGAAATCAGAATCAGGAGAAGCAACAGAGCTGTTCTCTTGTTAGCTGTGTAGAAGCAAACTTCCATGTTGTGGAGAGGGCCACATGGTAGGGAAGGGTGAGTGGCCTCTAGGAGCTGAGGGCCTCAGTCCTACAACCTCAAAGAATTGAATTATTCCAACAGCCATTTCACTTGAAAGAGGACATTGAGGCCCAAATAAAATCTGTGGCCTTGGCTAACTTCTTGATGTTAGCCCGATGATACACTGATCTAACTCACGAGTGCCTGGACTCCTGACCTATGGGGACTGTGGGATAATAAATTTGTGTTGTTTTAAGCCTCTAAGTTTGTGGTAATTTGTTATGAAGTAATAAAAAAGTAATTCAAATATTGAAGTCAGAATAAAGATTTTCTAGGACAATGGCTAATAAACTTTGCAAAAATCTTGGAAGTATTTCTGTACTTTTCTTTTTTATTTATTCTAGATGAGAAGGAACCACATAGTGAAAGAACAAGCAAACAAAGTTTCAGTGTCAGGCATACTTGCAATCACATCTCCACTCGCCTCTAACCCATGTTTTGTGTGTGTGTGTGTGTGAGAAATATGGATAAGTTAAAATTTATTATAATTTTTTAATTGAGATATAATTCATATACCACAAAATTCAACCTTTAAAGTATACATTCCAGTGATTTTTATTATAATCACAAGGCTGCACACCTAACATCACCATCTAATTCCAGAATATTTTTATTGCCCCACAAAGAAACCCCGTACCTCTTAGCAATCACTACCGATGTGCCCCCCTCTCTAACTCCTGCAATCATGAATCTATTTTCTATCTCTATGGATTTATCTATTCTGGACATTTCATATATATGGAATCATACAATATGTGATCTTTTGTGTCTGGCTTCTTTCACTGAGCATAATGTTTTGAAGATTCATCTGTTAAATAATAAACAAAATGTGTGATATCCATTTAATGGATATTATTTAGCCATAAAAAGGAAAAAAATACAATTTTTCTTTATGGATTTTGGTTTTCTGTTGTTAGGTGCTTATATGTTTATAATTATGACATCTTGATGGATTGACATTTTTGTCATTCTAAAATGACCTTCTTTGTCTGTAGTAACAACTTTTGTCTTAAAATCTGTTTTGTCTGATATTAGTACTGGCACTCAAACTTTCTTCTGGCTTTTATTTGTATAGTATATCTTTTTCCATATTTTTTACTTTCAACCTATTTCCACCTTTGAATCTAAAGTGTGTCGCTTGTAGACAGCATATAGTTAGATCATGCTTTTTAAAATTCATTCTTCTAATCTTTGTCTTTTTATTGGAGTGTTTAAGCCACTTATATTTAATGTAATTACTGATAAGATAGGATTGATGTCTGCCAAGTTTCTATTTGTTTTCTGTATGTCTTATATCTTTTTTGTTTCTATGTTCTTCCTGTAAATGACTTCCGTGTTAAATAGATATTTTCTAGTGCGGCATCTTAATCCCCTTGTTTCTTTTACTATACTTTTTTGAGTTATTTTCTGAATAGTTGCCATGGAGATTACAATTAACATCATAATTTATCGCAATTTAGTTTGTATTAATACTAATTTGATTTCAACTCTATACAAAAACTTTGTTCCCAGCTGCATTCCTTCTCCTCTCCTTTATCATATTATTGTCATACAAATGACATCTTTATACATTATTTGCCTATCAATAGATTGCCTATCAATAATTATTGCTTTATGCAGTCGTCTTTTAAATCTTATAGAAGAAGACAATAATTACAAACAGAAAATACATTTATACTGTTTTTTATATTTACCTGTGTAGTTACCTTTACTAGTGTTCTCCATTTCTTCATATGGATTTGATTTACTATTTAGTGTCCTTTTATTTCATCCTGAAGGACTCCTTTTAGTATTTCTTATAAGGCAGATCAGCTAGTGACAAATTCTGTCATTTTTTTGTTCATCTGAGAATGTTTTAATTTCTCCTTCATTTTTTAAAGGCTAGTTTTACTGGGTATAGAATTCTTGCTTGATAAGTCTTTTTCTTCCAGAATTTGAATATGTTATCCTACTGCCTTCTAGCCTCCATGGTTTCTGATAAAAAATAAGATGTTAATCTTAACGATGATTCCTTGTACATGATGAGTCACTTCCTTCTTGTCACTTTCAAGATTTTCTCTTTGTCTTTCAATAATTTGATTATAATGTGTCTAGGCGGACCTCTTTGAGTTTATCATACTTATAATTCACTGAGTTTCTTGGATGTGTGGATTAATACTTTTCATCATATTGGGGAATTTCTGGCCACTGTTTCTTCAAATATTCTTTCTGCCACTTTTTTTCTAGCATCTCCTACTGAGACTCTCATTATATATATGTTGGTACCCTTTTTGGTGTGCCACAAAGTATCTGAGACTGTTTATTTTCCTTCATTCTTTTTTCTTTCTGTTCTTCAGACTGGATAATCTCAATTGACCTATCATCAAGTTCACTGATTCTTTCTTCTGCCAGCTCAAATCTGATATTGAGCCCCTCTAGTAAATTTTTCACTTCAATTATTACACTTTTCAACATCAGAATTTCTATTTGTGCTTTTTAAAAATAAAAATGTCTATCTCTTTATTAATATTTTCTATTTGGTGAGACATCGATCTCATACTTTATTTCTTTAGATGTGCTGTTCTTTAGTTCTTTGAATATATTTAAAATATCTGATTTAAAGTCTTTGTGTAGTAAGTGTAACATCTGGGATTCCTCAGGAACAGTTTCTCTTGACAAATATTTTTTCCTATGTATGGACCTTACTTTCTTGTTTCTGTGCATATTTCACAATTTTTTGTTGAAAAGTAGACATTTTAAATAATATAATATGGCCACTCTGGAAATCAGACCCAGAATTTTCTGTTGTTTGTTTGTTTGGTGACCCTTTTGAACTAATTATGTAAAATCTGTTTTCTTTGTCATCTTTAGCCACTGACATCTCTGCACAGTTAGCTTGGTGGTAAGCCGATGATTGGAAGAGATTTTCTTAAATGCCTGGAGCCAATAAGTCTCCCAGACTTTGCTGAAGGTCTTTGTATGTGTATTGAGGTACATCTTCAACACTCAGGCTGGGACTTAACAACTCTGCATCAGCCTTCACTTCTTGCTTTCATAGAGACTCAAGGTTAGCCAGGGTGAGAGTTTAGGGCCTTCTCAGGTCTTACCTGGCCAGGTGTACAGCGCTATACATGCACATGAATTTCCAGTTTCCCAGGAATATGTCAGAGGTTTTTAAAGCCCCAGTGAATGTTTCCTTCCCAAGATTTTTCTTTCAAGTTTTTTGGTTAGCTTCTTGTTTGCCCCAACTGTTATATTATCAGCGCCTCAGGCAACTGCAATGTTATACAATTGCTGCTGATTGTTTTTGATAAACACTTTCAGGGAAAATGCTGTTCACACTAAGTGAGCTCTGAGTCATGTCAAATAAAGACAGCCCTTCAAGTGGGTGTTTCCAGGGAACTAGCAGACTGGTCAAATAGTGACAGTTCTCTGGGAACCTTCCAGTGGCTTCTAGGCTGCTGGTTTTTACTGTAATTGTGGGGCTGTTGGTTTTCAAGGTTACATCAGCACTGATGAGAGGGGGATGGGAATAGGGCAAGTAATAACACCACAGTGCTTGCTTTTCTTTAGGAGATTCAGCTGTATATCTTCAGTTAACACTCCTCATTGCAAGCCTTTGGTTAATTTCCAAAATTCTGAAAAATTTGATTTTGATAATTATTTTTGTGTGTGTGAGGAAGATTAGCCCTGAGCTAACATCTGTTGCCAATCCTCCTCTTTTTGCTGAGGAAGATTGGCCCTGGGCTAACATCCGAGCCCATCTTCCTCTACTTTATATGGGATGCCGCCACAGCATGGCTTGACAAGCGGTACGTCAGTACGTGCCTGGGATCCAAACCTGTGAACCCCAGGCCGTTGAAGCAGAGCATGTGAACTTAATCACTATGCCACTGGGCTGGCCTCCCTGATTTTGATAATTTTTGCCAGTGTTCTTTTTATTTTATGAAAGAGCAGATTTTCAGAGGTCCTTACTCTGCCATTCCCATTGATGTCATCCTCTCTAACTCCTGTTTATCCTTCAATAAATTTAGTAAGAGTCCATACTTTCTCTTTTTGTAAAGCGGAGTAATAATACCTGACTTGTCTCATTTTAGGTTTATGGTGAAAACTAAATGGGATAATACACCTGGAACACAAAGAGTTCAAAGTAAGGGCAAGTTGAAATTGAAAATACACTGTTATAGTTCTTTTGTTAAGATATATATCTGTTTAGTGCTCTGGCAGAGATGCCTGACTCTCCTCAACATTTGTGCTTCCTCTTCCAGGATGTAGAGTTGTTGCTTGGAAATTATTTCCTAGCTACGGATTATATTTTCAATTCCCCACCCCTTGTATCTAGGAGGGATCATGCAATTGGTTTTCACCAATGGCTTGTATGCAGTGTGTTGATGCTGAGTCAAGGGCATTAAGAAACAGTATGTCTCTCTTTTCCCTTCTCTCAGTTTGATGCAAAAGAGCATAGTGACTTCCAGGGCCACATGTTAAAGATGATATAACTACAAGATGGAATGAGTCTGGGACCCTGGATCATTACTTGAAAAAAGCATCCATTCTGGGTTGGTTTTTTTTTTTTTTTTGAGTGAGAAATAAACATTAATGCATATTTGGGTTCTTTTTTACAAATCACGTGTATTTGAGGATCTTAGAGTGAGAATCTTCACTGTATAGTCAACCGTCAACCAATGTGGGCATACCTAGACATGGCTCTCTGGGCTGGTATAATGAGCTGATGAAACTCCCTTTAGATAAAGGAGAGAATTAATAGCTATCAGGTTGGGGTTGATGACTTGTCCCCCAAGGAGAAGACCCTCCCAAGAATAAATGGCTGGCCTTTAACTTCCTAGACAATATATTAGACTGAGGAAGAAAGGCTTCCTTTTATGTAGGTCCAGGAAAGCTTCTCTAGACCAAGGTCAGACTCTTAAAAGAGACTAAGTCAGGGTGGAAATATCTGGCTAGAGGATTGATGTCAATCTTAACATCTGGAGAGTCATTCTGGGAGTTAGGAATGACAGAGAAAGTTGAAAAAATGCCATAAGGTAGAAGCAGAGGACACTTGCAGTGATTTGAGACACATACAAGACACCCTAGGGACTGCTTGAATCAGAAGATGGGCTAGGGAATCTTGAGATTTTGCTAGTGAGGGTTATGTAAAGGACAGTTCTCTTGCTGCTTTATTGTGACGTACATTTCTGATTGAACCATCAGGCTTTTGAAACCCGAGGAAACGCGGTCTACACACGTATGCTAGGATGAGCTGGCTTATGCAGCTTATAATGGCGGCAGAAAATGATGCTGTGATTTGCGTCTGTTCTTTGCCCATTCTCTTTCATTGTCTGAAATCCACGTTTTTTTAATCCCTAATTGTGTGACCACTGGGACTAGAGATCCCATGGACGGAGTTCTGAGAAATCAAGGGGAATGTTGTAATAAGAAACTGTTTCCTATTGATCTTCTCCCCTCCCAGTAAGCTCTGTGTTTGGATTGCTTTGGGTGTGGGGGGAGCCGGGCGAGGGCAAACATCCCGTAACTTACATTTGCAGGAGCTTTGTGGTTTATACTCAGAAACTCAGTGAACTGATAATGATGGCAAGCAGAGGTTAAATCTCCATCTCATCATCAAACCGGGGAGAAGAAAGGATTTGTATTCTGTCACACAATGTGGAATGAGGGCAGCTCTTAAAATGATTGCTTCAGGTGCTTTTCTCACACAGCCTCTCTTTAGCTGCTCAAAAAGAAACTTTGGACTAGATATATAATAAATGAGAAATGCCCTTGGGAAAAGGGAAACACCTGTTTTCTTCCCCACTCAGTTTAATTCCTACCCATTAATTACTCAGGAATATTGAGGTAGCAGACACGAGGAGTGCAGCTCTCTCCCCTGCCCCCCTTGCCCCCAGCCTCTGTCCTAACACAAAGCCCTTTGGCATTTTAAAATTTATTTTTTTCTCCTTTGGCAAACTGGTTTGCTTTTATACTGCCTCTAAGGGGCCATGGGAATACCCTGTCCCTGAACATACTCAAACCCAAGTTTGAAAAGCCTGATGTGGGAATGATCCATAGAAACAAGAGAATGCCTTTGCTTTTGACCATACATGGATCTTGGCACTGCAATGTGGGGAATTTGCCCGGGCTGTTACACAGCCTCTGCCCTGTGCCCTCAGCGGGCAGGCAGCTGTGCTTTCTTTAGCATGGAAGCTTCCGGAGAGAGATCCTCATAAACCTCAGATGCTTTCCCCCTCACAGAAGGGCCCTGCCCCAGGGTTTTAGCCAGAGCAGAAATGACTCAAAGGGAGATGTTTGCTAAACATTCTCTCCCCTTAAATCCATTCTACTCACCATAGCTTTGCAAGGACCTCTTTTATTGCTACCTCCCACAAAAGTTTAAAAAACGTTTCTTTTCCACTTAATTTGCTTTCCAATTTCTTACTCATACTTGGCTTCCGTCTTTATTTTACTTCTGTGAGAGTTGAAGGTAATAATATTATTTAATAGTGATATATACACCTTCCCACACAGGGGCTACATCCTTGTTACATTACAAGTCCGCAGCTCCCCATTTTATTCCTCGAAATCAAGAGGAAAGACCCCCAACAGAATGAGCTAGATACTTAGCTTGGCTACTGTTTGCTGCAGAAAGCATTTTCTGTTGGCTTTGGTCAGGGCGCCTCAGCTTTCCGGCTGGGCCTCCGCTTCAGGGGAGGGGGCAGTGAGGACTATGGCTGGGGGCTGCAGCCAGACCCCGGCTCCCTTGCCACAAGCCCTTAATTGTTTATTAATGAAGCTTTCGACAAACAAATCTACACATTGTGTAAACCCTCCGCCCCCAGAGTACATTCCAGCCCGCCCACGAAAGTGCACTGTGGGCTGCTCTCTGAAAAGTCTCATTTCGTCCTTGGCAGTGTTCGTTAGGATTCAAACTTTTTTTTTTTTACTTTTATTGGCAGCACCAGCTAAATATGAGACCGTTTCTGATCCCCTATAAATGGCGGCACAGGTGTCACCACTCAAAGCTGAGCTCTATCCCTTTGCCCCGTCCCTCCTGAGAATGGTGTCCCTTTCTGCTCTGCAGCTGGTCTCCAGGCCTCGGAGACAGGAAAACCCTGGTGGAAACTCCTCCCAAACACCCAGTGGACGGAGCAAGCCAGCAGGAATAAGCCAACAGTTGCTGCTTGGTATTTGAACATCATTTAATGAGTGCCCAGAATTCATCTGTAAATGCACACTGTTAATTTAGGGCCTGCTATTCATTAATTAGGGGTTTAGTGGCAAGTGCCATTGAGCTATCTGCAATGTTTAAGGTTACGTCAAGCCCTAGCAAACGGCTTGCTGATAACAAGCTGCATCCATCTTCATTACTCGGCCACTCCTGTCTGACTTTGCTCAGCATCTTCGAAGGGCTATGCCTCTTGGAACTGAAGAATTAAACTTTTATCCAAACCAGATTCTGCTCTTTCACCTCTTCTGATTCCTTGACTACTTCCCATTTATTTTGCCTAAATGACATCTGATTACCTAACACGGAGTGGAGCAAGGTCTTAACCTAAAACAGTCTGCAGACCTCAGTTCTCAGCTGGAGAATTCCAGTGGGTTAAGGCTAAGGAAATCCTTACATTTCCATTTCATCTGATACTAGGCTCAGTGTAAAAGAAATCGTTTCTGATTTTTCTTCTCATAAGGTTGCAGTTCCAACAGAATTTTTTTAAAGCCAGAGAAATACAGGAAATTAATTTTAAACCTGGAGAATAAATGTCCCTATTGGTTCCAGTTTACTTTTGCAGTGTTTCCTTCTCTGAAAACATGTATCATTTGAGGCAATCATGGTGCCAAATGAAATAATTCCAACCGTCTAAAGAGCCCTACATGTCGAGCTCAGCTGCGCAAACTCAGTCGCGTTGGAGGTACATGCTCTGTCATCAGAGGGGCTCCAAAACCTGGACTCCTTTCCCATTGCTAGGCCCGCAGTCAAAGCAGGCAGCTAGAGGGGACATTTAGGGAGACACTGCTCTTAAAGGAAATTATGTAAGTACAGGTTTGTTTATCCTTCTAACGCGAGGTTAGAGGACTTGCATAAAAACTAACTTCCATTGACAGATGGTCTCCATAAGTAGTTGATTGCGAGAAGGGAGAGAGCTACCTGGCATGGCTGTTTAACACATTAGGGTGCTTGCAGGGAGAGCCTACTGCTCCCCTGAACCATGGTTCAATTTTAAGCATCACTGGCCGGGATGGGTTATTGTAGCTACGTGGAGAAGTGAGCTTGAGAGCCTGATGCTCAGTGTGTGCGAGGGAGAGGGGAGGAGGAGGAGACTGATAGCCCAAGGGAGGGTATCTGAAAACCTTCGCACCACTGAGCTGGCATACTTATCACAGGGTGACAGTCTATACCACGGCCTGCAGTGCGTTGCTGTTTGTGGTGCATGCTGCCAACTGGCTTAGAAAATGCAGATCCCCCTCTCAGATAGAGAGAGCAGGAGGCAGAATGTCAGCTGACTGCCATTCCCAACAATAGGTCCTCCTCGGCTCCGATCTGGGAATGGGGATTCCAGCCGGGTTGGCCAGTCGGAGGGAGCTCTTCCTATGGAAGACTCTTCCCTTCCAGCTCTCACCACGAGCCCACCTGGGGCTCACATCCAGCTGGAGAGCCCCATCCCTTCTCACAGGCTGGCGGGAATGCCATCTTGTTTTTTCTCCTTTTAATTTTGTAATTAAATTCCTCAACACAAAGATTAAAAAAAAAGTGAGTTGTATTGTGGATCATCTTGTCCTGCACCTTACTAAACACAAAATAGAAAATACCCCAGAGACTGTGGTGAGAAAAAAAACAAAGCAGACAAAAGGCTTGGTTTATAACATTTAGTCATGAAGTTATCTACACTATATGTGATTGAAAGAGACAATCTTAAACTGAGGATTTCTTAAATTTACCGTAATGATGCGCTGGACACTTGAAATAAGAGCCCTTTGCAGCTGACGTGCTGCAGGATAAAGCACACTGTTTCTCTGGAAAAGAGAAAGCCGATATATTGTGGTGGCAGAAGGAACAATGGAGCCAATGAAACAGAGGTCAGAGCTGAAGGTTTCTGCTAGAAGCAAGCTATATACAGGTATTTTAATTTTTTTATTCAGAAAGAAGCTCTGCTCTAGGACCCAGAGCACTGCATGCAGACTGCTGGTAAGAAAAGCGCTCAATTGTTCAATTTTTATTATTCAATATTGTATTAAAAATTTTTTAGACTCTTCAGGTCAAGGCAACTTTTAAAAGGTTAAAAGCTATTCAAAGGGTTACCATATCCATAAAAGCAAATGAGATTAAGCCTAAAGACTGATGGAGGAAAAACAATAATTTAGATAAACTGCCACCATCTCAAAAATGTTTTGACTTTTACCAGAGAAAGGGAATTCAGCAATTCTTGGATTGGTTGTCATATCAAAGAAAGATTCATTAAATTTGAAGCAATTATTTTTGTGCTTTTATTGTTTGGTGTGTGTTAGACCAGGTTCCACCTTTCTTCAGTTACATTCTTTATAATGGTTTGGGAAATGTAATTGCATGGCTCCAACTTCCATCTGTCAACTCTTGACCTTACTGGTTGGGCATCTGTAACATCAGACACTGGTGTCATGGAAAGAATTACGATGTTTCAATCGAATGTATTGCAAAGTTAACAAATCCATAACGTGATCTGGATCACATGGGAGAGTTTAGAAAATGTCCTTCCGAGACCTCAGAAAAAAGTGAAGAGGCTATTCCCATTAATGTTTATCTCCACTGCTTGCCGATAATTGTGCAAGTTATCGTATTATAACAGAAGAGCTAAATTTGAACCTCAACCTTGGAGTGCTCCAAATCAAAATGTGGGATTCAACAACTGAGACGAAATTCATTATATGCTTCCGCTGTGAAGTTATGCATTCATATCCTCGGTTGACTGGGAGGCAACTTTGGAATGTCTGTCCTTGTTGCATCCCTCCAGTTTTTGCTCAAAGTACTTAAAGATATGCTTTCGTCTGGTTTTTGTTGCTGATCTCAGAAAACTCAACCCGCCAGAGGGTGAGACTCTCAGAGCTGGTAGATCAGTCAAAGAAGTGAATGCAGCAATCAGGATTAGCTGATATTTACTTGAAAGTCTAAGCATATAGAACAGCAAATTTCTTGACATTAAAGTGAGAACTGAGTTGATATAAAAGTTTAATTTTATCTTCTATGGAAACTGGGTCTGGCCTGACAAAATTAAAGTGGGTATAAATAATATTCTGCACATTTAAATTTTCTTTTCACTGTCCTGTGTCTGAACAAATAAGCATTCCAAGTGAGAGGAGCTAAAACTTCCGTTTCATGAGAGATATTCCTTAACAAAGAGTGTTTGTGCTGTGTATCTTTCACTTTTATAAGCTCTAAAAGGAGAATGGTTGCTGTGGATGTTAAAATAATCGAGTTTCTTGGGTCACAAAATGGCAAAGCAAAGCTGATGCATCTGAGAAGAGCTAAAAAAGCACGATTCTAGTTGGCCTTGCCTGAAGAAAATCTATTATATGAAAACAAAAATTTACAGATGAATAAATTAAGGGGTGATTATTCATATTGTAAAAGAGCCTTTAAAGGATTCCCCTAGGATTCTTTTAAAGGCTGAGCTCCACTAGTTCATGTAAGTGTTTGTGTGCAGATCATTAACTCGTTGACAGGCAGGCCTGAAATGCAGGTAGAGAGCGCCAAGGGGAAGGGAGAGAATGTTCAAGATGTAGAGGAATCACTGACAACTGAGGTCACCAAGTCTCAGGATAAACACTGATGAAACAATAATGAAAGTCAAAGTGAAAATATGGTATTTATTTACAAGATATGCTTTATACACTGGAGCTCCTGGAGGAAGGCTGCTCGAGTTCAAATGCCAGCTCCACCACCATTTAGCTGTGTGACTTTTGATAACTTCCACAACCTTTCTGAACACCAACCTTCTAGGACTGTATGAGTATTACATGAATTAATACATATAAAGGACTTAGTGTCCTGGCACGTAGTAAATGCTGTGCGTATATGTCTGAGATGATTCTGGAACAAAGTATTATCAAATATCAGGTGTTCTCCAAAGCAGGAATTATTAGCATGATCATGGTGCTGGAAGAGATTTAATAAAAACAAAATACTCCCTACCTCAGAAAAGAAAAAACAAAGGAACATTGAGAAATGAATACTGCTTTCTTTTTGGGTGTCCCAAGAAAGTCAATCTGAAATTTAACCTTCTTTGAAATTATTGTTCTAACTTTAGTTTTCTAGGGGTTTGGCAAAATTTCCAAGATTGGGAAGCACACAGAGGCAATCAGCAACCTAGTGTCTGTTGATTTTTCTATGTTAAAATTCACCTGTTATTACGTTTGTCATTTTGAGAACAAATAGTACACAGGTTGAAACATAACTTTCTTATTTGTGGGAAAGAAAACTTCTTGCTTGGTTGGCTTTGCATGATTTGCACCAAAATAAACTTTCTATGTATTCTGTTCAGTGCATCTGTGCGTATAGAGTTTTGGGCTTGCGATGGACACTAATTGATACTTCTCAAAAGACCAACCAGTAACAAAGTGTCCTACCCTGCTCTCCTAGTCTGATCAAGTGGTTGAGTTTAATGGGTTGCCAAACCTGACGCACCAAAAATGGGCATGAAAGCTGGGGTGTGAGTGAGTGCAGATAGCATGGTGCTAGGAATCACTGAGTCAGGTGGAAGTAAGGAAGGGTGCAGGTTCATCGTAGTTGAGGTCGCCCATTTTGGGGTCCTGGCAGTTACCCTTGGCCTGACCATCTCAGTTCTGACGTGGCACATGAGAAGGTCTGGATTGTTTTAAGGGCCAGGAATAACACTCTTATTAAATTATAAAGTGGTCTCCTAATTATTTAATGTATTCTCCTTTTGTGCCCCCTGAAACTCCTCTTCCACTCAGGACAGTCCTCCCTGTCTGGCCAGCCCTCTGTTCATATCAGAAGGCCCACTACTCTCTCACACGCTATCCCGTGTCCCAGTTGGATATAGGTTGAGTAAAAATATGCTTTCTGGGCCTCACACTTAGTTTATGTGAGTGAATGCTGATGGAAACGGGTAAGTAAATAGTTTTTAAGTGCAGGAGATCAAATTACTTTCTTCACAACTTGAAGTTCTTGACAGTTCTGGAAATACTGTGCTTTTTTCAAATGTTAAAGTGGGTTGATCTTTACCTAGCCTCAGAGGAGACTGCCCAGTTGTCAGCTTTCAATATATTATTTTTGAAAAAAAAATTAAGTGATTTGATTTATGTTGGGGAGAATTTTCTCAAGTTCCGAAAACTTAAAAGCATGAAAATCTATAAATGCTTTTATTTCTGACTTGAGTTATGTAGAAGTTCTATATATATAGAAGTTTGCTTAAGTGGGAACTAGTTTAGCCGCCTTTAGTGAAACAATTGTCTCTCACTGGTTATTTCTTTTGTGTCCAATAGCCTTTACATGTTAGTACCAAGACATGAGATTTTGTTAAAGTGTGCTTGTTACACAACTTCGCCAAAGCAACCTGGTCTCCCGGGCTTAAATTCTCCTGTTATGTTTTCTCATGATACACTTATCCTTCGCAGCATGTCACACAAGTGTATTGAGCCATTTATTTGTGTAATTATTTGTTTAATGTCTGTATTTGTCAACAGACAGTAAGCTCCATCATGATAGGGGCCTTGTCTGTCTGGCTCCTTATTATAGACCCAGTGCTTAGCACAGGAGCACACACATAGTAGGTGCTCAAGGATTTGATTTAATCAACAAACAGATGCTTACTAGTAAATTTTCTTTCCTTATTCTGCTTAGTGGTGACTAAATATCTAAGTCTCATTGAAATTGTTTATTCATTTAAAAATTTTTACTTTTAAATATTATATATGTAATGGTTAAAATATTCCAACTTGTAAAGATGGGAAATGGATGAAAAGTAAAATTTATCCTTACTGCTCTCAAAGATAATGACTTTAATTGCTTCTTTTTAGCTATTCTGGTATTACCATCATATTTCTAAATAACATATTGTATTCTTGATTTTCTTAAGACTTTGGATAGTAGCTATTGATTTCCAGGTGAAAAATGAGAAATTTCATACATTCATAATTTTACTTTTTCCCTTCTCCCTTATTCCCTTCTAAATTCAGTGTATTTTGTTGTTGTTGTTGTTTGTTCTAGTTTTTCTATTGGTTCTTTATTACTTAACATTATACTTAGCATGTGTTTTTCAGTCACCAGCTTTAGCCTGGCTCTATTTTCTCCATACTAGGTGAGATGAAGAAGTCAGTCACCAACTTGAGCCTGGCTCTATTTTCCCCATATTAGGTGAGATGAAGTCAGTGCACCTATACTTTCTTCCTTTCTTCCTCCCTGCTCACTTCTGTCAGCTGAATCATTGTATTTTACATTTTTAGAGTTTAAAGCAATTAACATGTAAACATTATTATTATAATAATATAAACTTACATGTTGGTATCATTACATTCATACCACTTATATTTTGGTTCTGTATCCAGTGTCTTTCATGCACTGTCTATAATTTGATTAAAAGATATAAATATCTGAAATAATCAATATTTAAACATTATGACTATTACTTTGTCTAGAACCATGTGTGATTAGGCACATGGAGAAAGCAGTGTAATTCCATGTAGTTCCAAACACCAAAGTCCAAAGGATTTATATATATATAATATAACTATTATACATTAGTTATTAATTATTAATATAATAATAAATAAAATTCATATTATATAGAATACATATTATATATACAAATAATTGCTCACAATAATGTCACATTTTAGCTTGCTTCATATTTCACCATGACTTTTTTTACATCTGTGTTCCCATGCACACCACCATCTTCAACCCACCTCCAATTAATATAAATCTGGTTTTTTTTTCATAAAGTTGTCTGGTTTCCTTCTAATTTCTACTTATTACTTGTTTGGTCTACTGCTCATTCTGATATTGCTTTCATTGTACTTCTGGATTAGATTAAACTATTCAGGTTCCTTTTCTTCCTCTGTTTTAGATTATTTTTTCAAATTACTAGAGTACATCATAATATTTTCTTTAGAAAAGGTAGATGAGAGGTATATTTTCTGAGTTCTTTCATTTCTAAAAATGCCTGTCTTCTTCACTTAAACTTTATTTATAATTGCGCTTGATTTAGAATTCTAGGATTAAAGTTGCTTTATAGTCTTTTAATACCCTGTGTTGTTGTTAAGACCTTGTTGCCAATCTGGTGATCTTTCTTTTTGAGTAATCACTTCTTCCCCTCTTGGAAAGTTTTTAGGTCTTTCCTCTTCATGTTTAGTGTTCCTAAACTTGACAAAGATGTATCTAGTGCATTTTTTCCACTTGACATTTGGTGGGGTTTGCCAATTGTTGTGTTGATATTTTTTCCAGTTCGAGGAAGATTTCTTCACCAATTTTTTTGTTATTTCTTTGATTATTTCAGCTCCTTCGTTGTTTATATTGTCTCCTTCTAAACCACCTTTTATATAGGTTTTGGACCTTCTGGATCTGTGCTCTATATCAGTGCTTTTCAAATTTTAATGCATACAAATCACTGGGAATCTTATCAAAATGAAGATTCTGATTCACTAGATCTGGGTGAGGCCTATAATTCTGCATTTCTAATGATAGGTGATGATAATCCTGTTGGTGTGTGGACCGCATTTTGAATACTGAGGCTTTATATTTCTTGAAATAACTTTCGCTCATATTTTTTCTTTCTCTTTTTCTTTCCATTTTGGAGACTTTTATTAATTCTACCTTCCAAATTAAATTTCAATCTTTACTTCTGTCTGCTGTTGTTTAGTCCACAGTTTAAATTATTTTTAGATAATTGTATTATTTTATTTCCAAGAACTCATAGCAGCCTTTTTTAAATTTTACAAATACAGTATATTCTTAAAATTTTGAGGATACTAATTAGAAATTTTTAATGTTCTCTTTTATTCCTTCCATTATCACTGTCTGTTTTGTGGTCAATTTTTGTTTATTCACCTTTGTCTTTCTTTTTCTTCTACTTAGTTTTCCTCAAATGTCTGATAATCCTTGGTTGATCACTAATATTTGGGCATAAAGGACTATAGTTACTGGTTTAGATAGCTGGCATGAATAACCTTTTAGGTCAAATGGACCATTTTACCCGAAAGACCACTGTCTTGAATGGGAGGGCTGCCTTCAGGATCTGTCAAAGGGTGAACTCTATTGACAAGTGGCTTTTTCCTTCTAGTATATTAACAGACTGGGGCACCACAGCTGCTCAATAAGCCAACTGCTCCATATACGGAGGAAGAAGAGGGCTGACCTAGTCCAGCTGCTCTGACAACAGTCTTCCACTTAGAAATCCTTATTGCTGCCTCTAAGCAGCTTCTCCTATCTGTACCTCTGGAGCCTCTCCAGAGATCTTTTAAGAAAAATGATCCCCATCTCAACTACATCTCTTTTCTATGTGTTATTTGGGTTGTGACTTACTCTGCTAGAGTTTATCCAGCAATATAATCCAATCTGCTTCCTATCTTCCAAGACTCCATTAAACTTTCTGGTCTGCTAATGTCATCCCCCTTTCTTCTCCCTTTTTCTGGTTTGTTTCAAGTGCTGCCAAGGATTTATTTATTTTTACATGTGTATTTTCATTTCAATGGGAATAGGATGGACAGGAGGCAATGTAGGTCCTGTCCCTCATCTTGAACTAAGAAACTATATACCTGTCTTAGAATTGCTCTAAATGCTTATCTGACCCTGGCTAAAACTCATCTGGCTGTTCCCAGACAGACAGACCTAACTGTAAATAGGTAAATTCCCATACAAGTTCCCGAGACCTTGCTAATTATTCTTAATGGATCAAGTAGGATTTAATAGTGTTAAGGGCTTTGGATGATTCTAAATTGTTCCCTGAGCCTCCTGGCAGTTTCATGTGTGTATAGAAAAGTGTGATCACAAAACAAAGTAACTATAGAGATGTGCCTAACCTAAGAAGGCTAAAATGAAAATTAAAGTTAAACCAGAGTTTGAATTGGCCTACAATTTACTTTGTGGTGTTAGATATTTTTACGTTAGTTGAGCTTGACCAACTCTACCTTGGATTTGCCAAGAAAATAATTGATGTAATCACAGAGCCAAGAATGATAACATGTGAAGATCTGTGGAGGATTGGCAGGACCCCAGATCACTGGGAAAAAGCCAATGGAACACCTATTTTTAAAAGGCAATAAAAAGTTGTTTGAGAATTAATGACCTTTTATAGAGTGAAAAACCAGTGCATACTGATTATGTTGACCCAAATAAGTTTTAGACAGTCTTATACAGTAATAGCAGTAATGAGTAGAGGGAAAATGTATTCGTGTATTATACCAACATAACAGCAAGTATCTAAAACTGGATAAATGTTTTTTAATGCCAAAATATTGGATTTTTATTTACTTTATTTGTTACTATCATTTTGTTAGGATTTAAATCCATATCTTGTCAAGCATCTAGATGATTCAAGACATCTGGATTTTGGCCACATTTCTCCATCTTTGTGCAGTTTTTGTTGTCATTTAGACGTCCCTAATAACTCAGACATATGATGTTAAATTGAGAATATTAATGGAGTCATTATTCAGGTGCCAAATTCTTCCTTGGTATGTGTGTAGGATATATGTTAAAATTTTGCATGTACGATTGAAACCTGATGGTGGCTGCCTTACTCTAGAATTTAAAATTAAATTCAAAATGATTGCAATAAACTAAGTCATTTTTCTAAAATCAAACCAAATAAAATGGAATAAGTGCTGATATAGGGTGTTTTAATTAAGAAGGAAAGAAGAATCCCCACATTTTTGAAGTGGGGGAGAACTATTTAGATAATAATTGGGTGGAAGAAAAAGATCAGAAGTCCCTCAGAGCCGCCAAGCAGCATTACCACTGACTTGACGATTTGATGAGATCTTTCCCACCTCTGGCCTTTGTATCTAATGCTTCCACTGCTGGGATCTGCTTCTTTCCCTTCTTTGTCTTGCAAATTCTCCACTTGTCCTTCTAATCTGACCCCTGTGAAGCCTTTCTTGCCTTACATTTTGAGTTAGTTCTCTGTCTTCTATGTTCCATTGGTATTTTGCACATTCAGATACAACCAACATTTGTTGAGTGCCTCCTACCTACCAGGCACTGCATCATGAAATAATAGCTATATCACAAGGGCATGACCTCAATATGGTTATCTTTATTTAACCAGTTGAGGAAGCTGAGGCCCTGAGAGGGGCATGAATTGCCCAAGGTTACACAACTAGCAAGTAGGTAAACACAAATTTAAACTATATAATTATTTGTTCACAGTTCTTTCTCCGTTACTGGACTTTAAACTCTTCAAAGGCAGAAAAAATATCTTCTTCATCCCTCAATCCCAGCAGCTGCGCACTGCCTGGCACAAGGTCAAAACTTGTTTGCTGGACAAATAAATTAATAAATAAACAATGAATGGACTTGCATTAGAGGCAAGCTGCATTTCACATTTAAGTAATTTACTTTTCTCATCTCTTAAAAGTAAGTATTCAATAGATATTCATGAACATTCCTGCCTCCATGCTTTACTCTGATTTTAGGTAGAAGCATTATAATGAGTGGTGATGAAAACATGGATGGCAAAAATAGTTAAAGGAACTAGGTGTGCTTAAGGTGGAAGTACCATGCGGATGGTTTGGTTCTCATGCCTCATACAGTGTTGAGGAATAATCAGTTCATTCTTTTATTAGACATTTATTTATATTTAATGTGTATAAGGCACTTCATCATCATTATGAGAGTAATAAAGTATATAGACACAGTCCCTGACTTCAGTGTAAGACAGGATGTAAGAGATGTGTATCTACAATGACAATACAAGGTCGTATGTGTCAGTGCCACAGGAGTCACAAAGTAATGTGCCAAGTGATCAGGAAAGAGTCTATGTAGGGTTGGTATGTAAGATAGGCCTTAGACAGGGCCTGTTAGATGGTAGAGGTGCTCAATGTTTGCTGAATGTCAAGTGGAATTTTGAAGGTTGAAGTTCAGGGGAAAAGACTATTCTCTCATTCATTTATTCATTCACCCCACACATATTTGAATGCACACTAGATACTAGACACTCTCCCAGGCACTGGGATATTGGTTATTATCCCTGGTGTGGACATTTCTTCAAATACATTCTCATTGTGTTAGATTCTTAAATGAGAATCAAATGTCAGGGTTGGCAAGAATCTTTAAAGGTCATGAGATCCACCTAGTCTTTAGTTCTAACTTCTAGAATAATGGTAGCTACTAGAGAATTAATATAAATGCTGGATTGTAAGCGTGCATTCTTCACTCCGTTTTCAGAAAAATTACCAAAACAGCAATAAGAGAAAACCACAAATACGACCTCGTGCTCTCTTTCACATGCTTCCAGCTCTATGGCTAACCACCGTAAGTGAGGAATTAAAACTGCAATAAAGGACCAGCTCTACATTAGGAAATAATTGATGTCTTCTCCAGATAAAACTTTCTTATTGATATTAGATCCTAGCTACTAATAGGGCAGGATCTGGGTAAATAAGTTTAAAAAGAATTATTTGTCACATTTAGAGAATTTGAAAAATATTGAAAAGTACCCACTATATAGTCCAAAATGATCTTAAGGCAATCACGAGAATATCATCAGTTCTAGCCATTCCCTGACTGGATATGAGAATGACTGGCTAAATATGAGAGGGTCCCACTGTACTAGGATGACTCAAACACCACCGGCATTTTGAGAGAGGAAGAAGTAGGATAGAAAATCCCCTCTGGTTCTGAGGTTCTCACTAAGAGAGCTCACAAGATTTGGCAAGAATCAAAATTCACATTTACTTAACCATTCTCTGCTACTATAGCCACAGTCCGTCATGTTGAGCTGAGAATGAACACTCTAAAGTAATTTCTTTCTACCAACAACACTTGTAAAAGAAAAAAAATAAATAAATAAAAACAGTTTTAGATGCCTCAAAACAAGACTTATCTAACAAAAATTATTTTGTAGAAATATTCACTTCTAGACTGAAAACTTGCCACACTTCACATTGGCCTAATATGTCTTTAAAGCAATGAAATACTTGACAATTGAAAAATGATTAACAAACAGGAAAACGCATATTGAAACACTGATCTGTGGAGGGTCATACAAGGGGAGGGGTGGGTATATGAAGAAAGACCCAGGTTGAAATGTCTTTCTTGCCTTGCAGAATAATTGTATTAGCTACTCTGGGGACAACTGTTGAGGGCAAAACATGGAAAGGCAGTGTCCAATTGGCTTCATTTCTCTTTTTCTTTGTCATAGAGCTATACAAAGAATTTTCCAGTTACTCTCTTCATTCTGTGGCCATGTCCTCTCTCCCTTCGCCAAAAGAGCTGGTTCTGAGTGGCCCGCTAGCCCAGAGCTCCCCTTCCCACCTGCACGCCTAGGAGGCTATTTCTTTTCTCTACTCCAGCATCCAGAAAAGAGAAGCTCATTGCTTATGCTGCAATTTTGATAACCTAACTGGCAGAACAGTTATTCAAATTTTAAGCTTCTGAATGCAGCAAGATCAACCTGGCCTATCCACATAAATAATTTTGACACGATAAGTATGCGAGAGCGATGATAACCGATAAGTGAAGCAATTACCTTGCTTTTTTGGATTATATTAAATGAAGATTCTGATAGAGTAATGAAAAGGGACAAAGCAGACAAAAAGTCGGCTGCAGAGCTTTTGGGCTCTGTGTTATCTCTATTATACCATATTGAAATAGAGACGCGATCACCAATCATGCATTTCTATGTAACTTCTGGCTTCTAACAGTGAACAATGAATAAATTGTCACAAGACAGTAACTGATAAATTGGGATTGGCAGTGCTTTGTAAAAAGCATAAATAAATTTACTAGTCACCTTTTTCTTTTTCAAAGCAGTTTTTAGGGGCCTCGGATCGGGGGATCTATTGCAACTTATATTCCCTTCTATTCCTTACATCTACCCCAGTCCCCTCCCTGTCACTGTTCTTTGTTTAGTAATCAATTTTAAGGAATCAAGACAGTGTTCTGGCATTGTCACCAAATTTCACCAATCTGTGGTCCTCTTGATTTGGTATGTGGCCTGAATGTCTGGAATTCACAACAACATCAAGTTAGTTTAAAAAGTTTACTTCTGGTAAAGCAAGTTTTACAAATAAGGGTTAAGTATAAAATATGGACAATTTGTTCCACTAGCGTTGGGTTCCAGCAGAATGAAAATTCTTTAACAACCGACAAATGATTTAATGATGGCCCAGTCCTGTATTCACAGATTGTTCTGAAACAATATTCTGCTTGTTGGAAGAGGTAGCAATAGGCACTTCCACCATCATAAACCCCTTAAATTAGAGAGGCCCTTAGGTGTGAGCAAATGAAATTTTCTAATGCGAATCTTTCCAACTCAGTATCCTGGCAAAGTCTGTTCACTTAGCAGGTTTGCAGGGTTAATGATGGCTTGTTTATTTGTTTGTTTTCTTTTTCAGAAGGTCTGTGGTATGAGAGGAAATGGTTTAGAAAAGAATAGAATTCAGTTCTTTTCCACAATTGCAGCAGGGACTGCCAAAGCTAGTTATGTTAACACACTACCCACCGTGGTGGTATAGAGGCAGGAGCTTGAATATGGAGGTGGAAGGCCAGGGTGCAAGTCCCAGTGCCACCACTTACTTATGGTGTGACACTGGGTAAGGCAGTTTTACTCTGAGTCTCATCTTTGAAATGAGAGTCATACGGTTTAAGGAGCACATGTAAGTAAAGTGCTTTGTAAACGATTAGGCACAGTGCAAATGTTAGTTAATATTGATCGGGCTCATGGATACCCTCAAGGTTCCGAGAGAGGACCAGGCCTAATGCTGCCATTGGCTTTATCAAGAAGATTGGAGTTTCAGGCCAATCGCTTGTGAGGGCAGCGTGGGCTGACTTAGTTCCACAAAACTGAGCGTGGGAATAAACACCATTAGTCTTCTGCTCCTACAAGCAGGATCATTTATTTCCTCTCTTGTTAAAAATGCAAAAGCAAACCATGCACATGGCCACTTTTCAAAACGAAAGGGCCAATAAAGTTATTAAAAGCAAATCACATTTGATTAAATTATTATCATTATGGTGTTTAAAATAACATTTGTTCTGTTTATCAAGCTCTAATCTTACTGCATTGGTAAAGAATTCGCCTTTAAAGACCAGAAAAACAACAACATAGAAATGCAGCCCAGTGCCTGTGCCGAGGACTGGATCCTTGGATTGTTTTCCATGAGCTCTTTACAACAAGCTTGCACGGCTAGAGCTCAAACCTCCAGACTTCCAGTCGCACAAGTTAACGACAGTTGGGCTGAGAGAATCAAAGAATGCGGGGGAGAGATGGAAGGAGGAGAAAAGGAAATGTTGGTGTTGCTAACCCCAAAGCGAGGTCTGCTTTTACATTTGCTTGGCAGTTATTTCACTTTAATGATACATTTAGCAAGCTGACTTCACAGAACTATTTGTTACTCATCCTGGTCTTCTTAAACGTATTATTTCTTCCCTACAATAAAAAAGATTGGTTGTTGGTGCTGCTTGAAATAAAGGCAAAGGAAATTGGTCAATTTGTACACAGCCAACATCAGCCTTATCCCTAAATTTTAGAAATTAGCAATCTTAAAGTATGTTATAATGAGTTTGACCATAATTAGTCATAGCCAGAGAGACAGATGGTGGACTGCTTCTCCTACCCACACCATCTTGGCCACCAGAGCATCTCCCATGCCTCTTCTAGAACTCCCTGCCACCCAACAAGTAAAGGTTAATGACTAACACACCTGGGATGTCCAAATATTCATTCTTATTGGTCAGTCCCTATGTCCTACTGGTTGTTAAGTATTTGAATATCATACTTATCTATTTAGTATTATGAAGTCAAGTAGAGAGAATAGAGAACTATATTTCAGCCCATGGAAATGAACTTATGTCTGTAGCCCTTAAAAGAAGTCAAGATAAGCATAATAGAATACAAGCAGGAAAACTTAAGGACATTTAATACTGTTAATATTTATTTATGCTTTTATAGGTTACTCTGGGTATATTTTATAAGGGTTTATAGCTTTCCACTTCGAATGGGTGAAAACCCAAGTCATAGGATTTTGGCACCCACTGACAAAAGTCCTTGAACCAGCCAAACACGCTGCAAACCTCCTATGATATTACACCTTTGACAACTAACATTAGAAATTATAGAATAGATCGAAAAGAATGGAGCTTGACCAGCCCACATCATTCAGAAGAGCACTGACATATTTATAAGACCTGCAAAACCTATGCCAGGTCTGTACCTGTCTCCAAATGTCCCGAAATGTGCTTTCCATAAAACCTAGATAGTATTCCAAGACAGTCTGGGATTCCAACTAGTAACATTACTTATGGATTGTATCATTGATGAACACTTCACTTTGGAAGAGGAATAAAAATGAGGGCTTCTGATGAGGTAATAACTAAGAATCTGGCCACTGGTGAATGAGTGCATCTTGAGATTTGAGCTCGTGGACTTGAGCAGCCCAGCAGATGCCCTTGGCTCACATCCTCAGTGAATTCACCAACATTGATTTTGTCACATGGAAAGCAGTAACTATGGTGATGTTTGTGTGAGTAGGGCATAGGAGAGAGAGGAGGCAGGCATATTCTCTCTCACACCAAGGAAAGTATAGATAGAGGTATATTCTCTCTCCCATTGCCCTGAAGGTCCAAGTTCCTTATCCCTAGTGTCTAGCACATAGTGGACATTTAGCAAATATTTGTTGAAAAAATAAATATTCTTAGAGATGAAATGTTAAATCCTTTTTTCATACCTCATGCTGGTTCTTCTTCTTGGAATGATTTTCTTTTCATTCTCTTTATGTCAACGCATTCTCATTTTTCATTGATTTATCCATCAAATATTTACTGAGTGCTTACTGTAAGCCAGGAACCATGTCAGGCACTGGGATCCAGCCCTGAATAAGACCTGGCTCAAAGCTTACCACCTTTTAGAAGCTTTCCCTGAGTCTCTTGAGCAGTAGTTGTCCCATATCTAGGTCCTCTACTATCTTTTCTGTTATAATATTTATTATACTACATTCTAATTAGCTGTGTCTGGTGCTTCCCCCCACCCTAAACTGTGATTTTCTTGAAGGGATGATTGGATCTTGATTATCACTGTATTCTCACAGACATCAAAACATTATTTGTGACTGTGGTAGACTGATTGTAAAAATGACCACGATTCTTTACCCTTCCCTGCAGTCACAGCCTTTGCCATATGACCTTGTAGCTCCTCTCATCAAGAGGTAGATCTTGTTTCCTGACTCCTGGAATCTGGGCTGGCCTTGTGATTTGTTCTGGCCAATAGAACACGGCAAAAGTGATAGTAGGACAGTTCTGAGCCTACATCTCAAGAAAGAGTAAGCCAGATCTAGCCTGATGAATGATGAGAGACCTGTGGCTTGATCACCTTTGTCTCTTCAGCTAAAGGCCAGCCAAATGCAACACATGGGTGGAAGGCTATCTTATGCCAGCAGCCCTCTGCCAACTCACCAGCTGGACACAAACAAATGGGCATGTCCTGCTAAGGTAAGCTGAGCCTCACCCAGATCAGCCAACTAGCCAACTGATCCATAAACTCATGAAAAATAAGAAATACTTATTGTTTGAAGTCACTGTATCAGTGACTTTTTTCCTTTTAATTATTTTTTCTCCTTTCACCTAAACAACAACAACGACAGGTTTTGTATACTTTTGACTAGAAAGCTTAGCATTTTGTTTGGGGAAAAGCAATCAATTCTGTGTCTTTCTCAAGTTAGCTGCTGCCAATCTTGGCCCTGGTAAAGATCACAAACTCACTGAATATCAGAGCTGGAAATGACCTAGTGGTCATCTTACCTACACTCTCCAATTTCTTAAAAAGCAAACTTAGCCAAGAGAAGAGGTGTAACTTACTCAAGGTTACCTAGCCACTTACAAAGTGCAGATTCAATCATAGTCTATTTTGATATGGTAAGAGAAGAGAACCGTGGGCCTCCACAGCTACGGCACATTTCTCACCTCCCAACCAAGCTTTGATAACTAAAGTTTTTCATTTATCTTCTTTTTCTTTAAAGTACAGTTGGCACAAAATGTTCATAAACATAGTCAAACTTAGTGAGGAATGCTATGAGCATCCAAGAATGAGGTTATCTAATTGCTTCAGTGACTAAAGAAATGCAGTATGTGTATTTTCTTCTGCTCCATTTATAATGTTTTTGGACCTTCATTGCAGGCAAAACTGATGCCAAGAGTTCCCCAACAGACAGATGTGTGTTCATACATGCCCTCTCAGCTTGAAGATTATTAGTCTTACAAAACACCAATTCCTCAACTGACCGCATGATTATTAAACTCTGACTTGGAGGGTATGATCCCTCTTGAGGTTTGTTTACTAGAGAGTTCCATTTGCTGCTGGATCATCTGATTCTTGGATGACCATAACCAAACAGTGCTCAGGCCCAGGAGCTCTTCAAGGAACATTATTTTCCAGCAGGAAAGCTAACACCTTCATCTGAAAAATATACTCTGGGGTGTAGCACTTTTGTGTTTGGTTTAGTAGAATATAACGTATGCCTTCTCTGTTGAGTAGGTAAAGGACTGTGGATGGGAGATTTGGAGGAAAGAGCTGAGGGTTGTGGTTGAAGCATTTAGGTGTCGATACAGGGTTTTCCCAGTGAAAGTCACTAGTTGAGAAACTGATATGTATCCCTAGTCTACATTTATAATAATCAACAGCTGTGAAGACAAAGCATTTGATATTGATCATCTCTTAATCAGAAATCAAACTAAACCTTATCTCATGACAAAGTCATATTAACTCTTTTGTTAATTACTATACAGTCATGTGTCACTTAATGACAGGGATATGTTCTGAGAAATGTGTCGTTAGGTGATTTCGTCATTGTGTAAACACCATAGAGTGTACTCACAAACCTAGATGGCATAGCCTATTACACACCTGGGCTATATGGTACTAATCTTATGGGACCACTGTCGTATGCGGTCCATGGTTGACTGAAACATCGTTATGTGGTGCATGGCTGTAATTATCTTCCCCACATTTATTTTGACAGTAGTGACAGTGGTAGAAAACTATCTCCTTAAATTGCCTCTTGCCTATTATGAATTACAAATTCATACAATTTTGATAAATGATTTTATTCTCTCCTTTACACTTGCTTTGGGGCCTTTTGCAACAGACAATTTTTCAGAGAAATGCCTTGGTGACTTAAAAGTAAAGAAATGAGAATAAAGGTCAGATCAAAAAGATTAACTATGTGGAAAGACACCAGGCCTTAGAACTACCTATCAATCACAGGGATTCTCATCTTTCCTTTTATTTTTGCTCTCAGGTGTTCCAGAATCCTGCAATGTTATAAACAAAATTTAAAGAGGTTACTGTGATTGGTTCAGGAGTTGTCAGCCCAGGGTTACCTCGAATGTGACTTTTGGCCTAAGGCCTAGGTTTTTCCCAATGTTACATCACAGTTGAGATCTACACTTAAGGAACTGGCAAAAAATTCTCAGGTCACCGTAAAAATCAAGCCTAGGAATAAAGGTCGTTGCTTTGATGTCCAGGCAAATCTCCATCAGTCACCACTGTGACCTTAGACCTCTCTGACTTTTTTTTTTTTTTTTTTTTTCAAAATTAATGTAGCACTTTATTGTCTAGCATCATTTTGTTAACTTTGCCTTTTTCTCTCAAAATGGTAAACATCCAGTTTACTTATGAACTCATGCTTAGCTTTTTTAAAACCTTTTTTAAAAATGCGATATCAACATTATTCTATTTTTACAAGTCTTTTGCACAAAAATTTGAGCATATGAAATATTGTGAGACATCGTTTTCTGTTTTGTTTGTTTAAATCATAGTGCCTCTCTTTTTTTTTTTTTTTAATTTTTTGTTTATTGCAGTAACATTGGTTTATAACATTGTAAAAATTTCAGGTGTACATCATTGTACTTCTATTTCTGCATAGATTACATCATGTTCACCACCAAAATACTAATTACAACCCATCACCACACACATGTACCCAATTATCCCTTTCACCCTCCTCCCTCCCCCCTTCCCCTCTGGTAACCACCAATCCAATCTCTGTCCCTATGTGTTTGTTTATTGTTGTTATTATCTACTACTTAATGAAGGAAATCATACGGTATTTGACCTTCTCCCTCTGACTTATTTCACTTTGCATCATGCCCTCAATGTCCATCCATGTTGTCACAAATGGCTGGATTTCATCGTTTCTTATGGCTGAGTAGTATTCCATTGTGTATATATACCACAGCTTTTTATCCATTCGTCCCTTGATGGGCACTTAGGTTGCTTCCAAGTCTTGGCTATCGTGAATAAGGCTGCAATGAACACAGGGGTGCATGTACCTTTGCAAATTGGTGTTTTCAAGTTCTTTGGATATATACCCAACAGTGGAATAGCTGGATCATATGGTAGTTCTATCGTTGATTTTTTGAGGAATCTCCATACTGTTTTCCATAGTGGCTGCACCAGTTTGCACTCCCACCAGCAGTGTATGAGAGTTCCCTTCTCTCCACAACCTCTCCAACACATGTTGTTTCCTGTCTTGTTAATTATAGCCATTCTGACGGGCGTGAGGTGATATCTCATTGTAGTTTTGATTTGCATTTCCCTGATAGTTAGTGATTTTGAACATCTTTTCATGTGTCTGTTGGCCATCTGTATATCTTCTTTGGAGAAATGTCTGTTCAGGTCTTTTGCCCATTTTTTAATTGGGTTGGTAGTTTTTTTGTTGTTGAGATGCATGAGTTCTTTATATATTTTGGAGATTAAGCCCTTATCAGATGTATGGTTTGCAAATATCTTCTCCCAATTGTTAAGTTGTCTTTTCGTTTTGTTGATGGTTTCCTTTGCTGTGCAGAAGCTTTTTAGTTTGATGTAGTCCCATTTGTTTATTCTTTCTATTGTTTCTCTTGCCCGGTCAGATGTGGTGTTTGAAAAGATGTTGCTAAGACTGATGTCGAAGAGCGTACTGCCTATGTTTTCTTCTAGAACTTTCACAGTTTCAGGTCTTACATTCAAGTCTTTAATCCATTTGGAGTTAATTTTTGTGTATGGTGTAAGGTAAGAGTCTACTTTCATTTTTTTGCATATGGCTATCCAGTTTTCCCAACACCATTTGTTGAAGAGACTTTCTTTTCCCCATTGTATGTTCTTGGCTCCTTTGTCAAAGATTAGCTGTCCCTAGATGTGTGGGTTTATTTCTGGGCTTTCGATTCTATTCCATTGATCTGTGTGTCTGTTTTTGTGCCAGTACCATGCTGTTTTGGTTACTATAGCTTTGTAGTATATTTTGAAATCAGGGAGTGTGATACCTCCAGCTTTGTTCTTTTTCTCAGGATTCCTTTAGCTATTCGGGGTCTTTTGTTGTTCCATATAAATTTTAGGATTCTTTGTTCTATTTCTGTGAAAAATGTTGTTGGAACTTTGATAGGGATTGCATTGAATCTATAGATGGCTTTAGGAAGTATGGACATCTTAACTATGTTAATTCTTCCAATCCAAGAGCACGGAATATCTTTCCATTTCTTTGTGTCTTCTTCAATTTCTTTCAGAAATGTTTTATAGTTTTCGTGTACAGATCTTTCACCTCTTTGGTTAAGTTTATTCCTAGGTATTTTATTCTCTTTGTTGCAATTGTAAATGGGATGGTATTCTTAATTTCTCTTTCTGCTACTTCATTGTTAGTGTACAGAAATGCAACTGATTTTTGTATGTTGATTTTGTATCCTGCAACTTTACCATATTCGTTTATTACTTCTAAAAGTTTTCTGGTGGATTCTTTAGGGTTTTCTATATATAAAATCATGTCATCTGCAAATAGTGACAGTTTCACTTCTTCCTTTCCAATTTGGATCCCTTTTATTTCTTTCTCTTGCCTGATTGCTCTGGCTAGGACTTCCAGTACTATGTTAAATAGGAGTGGTGACAGTGGGCATCCTTGTCTGGTTCCTGTTCTTAGAGGGATAGCTTTCAGTTTTTCACCATTGAGGATGATATTAGCTGTGGGTTTCTCATATATGGTCTTTATTATGTTGAGGTACTTTCCTTCTATACCCATTTTATTCAGAGTTTTTATCATAAATGGATGCTGGATCTTGTCAAATGCTTTCTCTGCATCTATTGAGATGATCATGTGATTTTTGTTCTTCATTTTATTAATCTGGTGTATTACGTTGATTGATTTGCGAATGTTAAACCATCCCTGCATACCTGGAATAAATCCCACTTGATCATGGTGTATAATCTTTTTAATGTATTGTTGTATGCGATTTGCTAGTATTTTGTTGAGGATTTTCGCATCGATGTTCATCAGTGATATTGGCCTGTAATTTTCTTTTTTGTGTTGTCCTTGTCTGGTTTTGGTATCAGGGTAATGTCAGCTTCGTAGAATGAGTTAGGGAGCTTCCCCCCCTCCTCAATTTTTTGGAAGAGTTTGAGAAGGATAGGTATTAAGACTTCTTTGAATGTTTGGTAGAATTCACCAGGGAAGCCGTCTGGTCCTGGACTTTTATTTTTGGGGAGGTTTTTGGTTACTGTTTCGATCTCCTTACTGGTGATTGGTCTATTCAAATTCTCTACTTCTTCTTGATCCAGTTTTGGAAGGTTGTATGATTCTAAGAATTTATCCATTTCTTCCAGATTGTCGAATTGGTTGGCATATAGTTTTTCATAGTATTCTCTTATAATCTTTTGTATTTCTGAGGTGTCTGTTGTAACCTCTCCTCTTTCATTTCTGATTTTACTTATTTGTGCCTTCTCTCTTTTCTTCTTGGTGAGTCTAGCTAAAGGTTTGTCTATTTTGTTGATCTTTTCAAAGAACCAGCTCTTGGTTTTATTAATTTTTCTATTGTTTTTGGTCTCTATTTCATTTATTTCTGCTCTGATTTTTATTATTTCCCTTCTTCTACTGATTTTGGGCTTTGTTTGTTCTTCTTTTTCCAGTTCCTTTAGGTGCATTGTTAGATTGTTTATTTGAGATTTTTCTTGTTTGTTGAGATAGGCCTGTATTGCTATAAACTTCCCTCTTAGAACCGCTTTTGCTGTATCCCATAAATTCTGGCATGTCGTATTTTCATTTTCATTTGTCTCCAGGTATTTTTTGATTTCTTCTTTGATTTCTTCATTAACCCAGTCGTTGTTCAGTAGCATTTTGTTTAATCTCCACGTATTTGTGGCTTTTCTGATTTTCTTCCTATAGTTGATTTCTAGTTTCATACCTTTGTGGTCAGAAAAGATGCTTGGTATTATTTCAATCTTCTTAAATTTATGGAGACTTTAGACCTCTCTGACTTTACCACTGTTCCTGTCTTGGGCTTTACAAATCATCCTTCATCTCCCTCTTCTGGTTTCTTCAGAAGCCAAAAGAGCTTGGAGAGGAGAAAGAGCAATGAACTCTGTCAAGACCAAAGGGAACATATTATTTGCTAATTTAAACACTTTATTGTCTGGATAGGCATAACTTCTCTGAAGAGTTGGCTGTTGGTAGCATTCTCCCAAAGCACAGATTCTTCACTAAAATCCTCTGAAATGGGCTTCCTCCACTCAACTTATGAAGCAGGTAGAATAAAGGTAAATGTGAAACTTTATTGCTGTTTTCCCATGATCGTTAGAATATAATGAAATTCATTCATTTATGCATTCATTCATCAGACAGATATCAGGCATCTACTATGTGCCAGGCATGATGGTAGGAATGAGGCGGACCCACATTTTGCCTTGCAATGCTCATAGACAAGTAGGGGAGGCAGGTAAATAGAAGATAATAGAACATTGCCAGGGACATTTACTTCAGCTCTTATATTGGGTCCCTTTTATTAAAACTAATTTCTGTGTCTTACTTGGTATTCACAGGAAAATCAATATATTTTACTTTGGAAATCTGTAGCTTGGAAAGAATGCCAATGAAAAGGAGAAGATTTAAGCTAGAGGCAGACATGTTGCCACAGGAGAACATAGCAAGTGTACCTCATCAATATTTGGGAGTGGGGGTTGGGGGACTAGAAAAGGCTTGCTGGAAGAGGTGGCTCCTGGGATAAATCTTGATATAACTATGAGTTGATTTCTAAAGCAGTTCCATTGACACAGAGAATATTAGTGAGGGACCAACTCTGCATCTTCCTCATGAAACCTCTACCCTTACTGAGCAATTGGCCACGAGAGCATTCAGATCAACTGAAATGTCTTTCAGGGTTGCCCATTTTATACTCTGGCAACCCACTGGAGAATTTTCTGTGCATTGTTCAGCTTGTTCATGCTGGCAAGTCAATTAGCGAATCTGGCCGACCCAACTGCATTGTAATGTGGTTTGTACTGTGTTTTGTGGTTAACATTCATTTATGTTATTATTACTGATGTTATCTGTTACGGATGCTGTAGTGAAAAACTTTTTTGGCTTCCTCCCTGGTGGCTCAAGGAAAAGGAGAGTTTTACAAACAAATAAATAAACTTAAACTTTCCCAACACATAGAAAGTGTGGAGGGGCCTGTTCCTTGATAAACACATTGGCATTTCCATTTGGAAGGTTCTTGTTTGCTAATGAATGGCTTTCTTGTTGTTCCCAAGTAGTTCTGCAGTCCTTTACAATAGAACACAAAAGTTTGAAAATATAGTTGAATTTCTCAGTTAAATTGAGACTTTAAAATTTCCTTGGAGTTTTTAGTGATTTTTTCTTGCACATTTTGCACATTTTATACATTTTTCATTTAATACAGTCATGAAGGCTGTTCTGGCTTATCTATGAGTAACTAGGCACTACCTTGGCTCAGACGTTCCTAAATCCATCTATTTTAAGAATTTTAAAGTACCTCTTATCATTTCAGAATTCAGATTCAAAGTCAGGGAAAGGAAGAGAGATATTTGTTCTTGGCCTCAATCCCATTCTGAACAATATGAGGTTGATATGGTAGCTTAGAGAATGAATTTGGGATGTGTATAGATTTTATTTTAAAACTACTTACATTTCCTCTTTCATGAACAAGCAAATGGTGGTTTTGCAACCAAGTAAGAATACATCTATCGTGAAAGGAACACTCTCTTAGCTCTCACTGCGTCTTTTTTTAATAAAAATAAAACTGTATCTTACTTGTTTGTGGGAAGATTAAGATACTCTGCTTAGAAAACCTCCTGTATAGAGAGAAAGTCAATAAAAAGCATGAGACCATTTGTCTCATGAGTTCTTGGAAATTTAGGTACCTAGCCAGGAAAGATGAAGCATAGAATCAAGTCCTATTTCCAGTTCATAACTAAAATGAGCTGGGCAAACTGAGGCTTCCAGCTTCCTTCAGCCCTGTGAAAAATGTAACAGAAATTCTTTAGGCCATCTATTTTGTTTTGTGTTTTGGAGTTTTACCATTTCTAGAAATAACTAAAATGACTCCACAGTGAGATTATAAAGACCACATAGACTTTACTTCTTAGACAACACTGTTCCATTGCCAAAACCCTCGTCCTCTTCTGCGTAGGGAGATGCAGCACAGGATACAGCATTTGTAGCTTCTCCTCACTTTACTCCTGATATCCTAACATCCTGTCTTAAAAGTTAGTCTTACCTGGGAAACATTGACTAGTTTTTGTCCTCTCAAGTCTCCCTCTGTGGGTCTTGTGGCTGTGTCTTGTTGGTTCTGACAGAGTCCGTGGACCACTCGTTCTGGCAAAGCTGCACATGCTAACATCCTAGTAATTTCTTTCATTTTTCTGGCTTTTCTATTTCATTGTAGCTCTTCCTCCATGGGCTCTTGTTTTCAATCAAGTTTTTCTTTAGTGAGACGTGAGAAAGGTCCCTTTCTTTTCTTTGCTGTTTGTACTTCTCTTCACCGTCGCCGTGGGACCGTTTCAAACTATCATTTTTAAAGGTCGCTTGTTTTGTCCTATATGCAGTTGAGCCTGACAATGGGTTAATGACACTCGAACAAGCCATACTAAAATTACGTGCCGTATGATCATAAACAACTGTTGAGTAAAAGGAGAAGAAAGCAAACAAGCTCCCTTCCAAGAAACCAACACTGAAGATGTTAGTTAAAATGTTAAAGTATATTAGCCAATTACATAAAATCCTTTTATATTGCCTTGCTTCATTTCAAACATGGCATGGGCTATTTTGTCTGTGAACTCAAGTGGAACAAAAAGCTACAGAATGCAATTTGTGTCAGGAGCTGGACTACAGAAGGACAACTAATTCTAATTAGTACGAATTCCCCATAGGCCAGAGGGAGGCCAAGTGCAGGAACCAACTGCCTAATGCTGTTTCTATCTTGCAACAGGTGGGCCAAGGCCTTCTAAAGGTTGTCATGGCAATAGCTAATGGTAGACCTTTAGCCGGACATCAGTAATTAATTGCAGGCATGTCCAGCCTTTGAATGTGATATCTTTTAATACATTTCTGAACGAAAAGAAGATTGGCTCTTCTAATTGGTTAATATTAAAACAGCAGAAAGCTTTGCCAAGAACTACTGTGATACAGTGCAAGTCTGACTTCAGCTTCTCAAACTTAGATTCTTTGCCTATCGCTACATGAACGAGTAAAGAGAAAGGTATTTACTTTTGATAACACTAATATTCAGTTGAATGTGGGTTCAAGAGCAAAATATTCGTGCAATACACTGTTCCACCATGCTTGAGGTCTTTAAGAAGCATACCTTCAAACTTCTGACAGATTATCAGAAATGTTTATCTAATTTCCCAATCCTGAGTGTTTATAGCCTGCAGGGCAGCTATTACCTAGTTATTAGTGATCTTCTGTGATGGCCTTATGCTTGAGGGGTGGCCCCTGAGCACTCTTAGGTTTGGAGATGTGGCCAAGAACTGGGTAGTGGTGGAGCTGCTTGTAGGATGAAGGACTGAAAGAAGACAGACTCACCACACACTGCACGGGAGTCCCCTGGATGCCCAGCTGCAGACCCTGGGCACCCACCCCAACATGTGTAAGCAGCCCTAAAAACCAGTCAAGGCCTGAATTGGCTGGCTATTTGAGAAATAGGGCACAGTCCAATTTGAACAAAGTCCCTGAGAATAGAGTGAAAAGAGAATATTCTCTTCCCTTTGGGTTTGGAATTGTGCTGTTGCATATTCTGAAATTATAAAATAAAAAGCATAACAGGAATAATAGCTAACGTGTATTGAGTCTTACTGTGTGCCAGGCATTGTGCTAAGTACTTTGCATGCATTACCTTATTGGATTCTCCCAGCAACATGAGGAAATAAGTGCTATTATGATTCTAGTTTTAAGGACTAGGAAACTGAGGTGTGGAGAGGTTGACTTGCCCGTTATCTCTCAGATAGTGAGGGACAGAGTCAGGATTTGTACCCAAGCTTGACCCTAAGTCTTGAGCTGTTCCCAAAAGATAAAGCCACTGAAACAGAGAGATGAGTTATGTTTATTTATTGTAGAAAACAACCAACCTCCTTTTTAAATGATTCGATCCAAAACATATATTGTAATCTTTGAACTCTGAATTATGAACCCTGAACCTGAATGTATGAACTATGGCACTGTTCATTGAAATGGTTTTTGTAAGGAACCCTTTATTAAATGCTTATATTTCTAGTTACAGATCCATTCATCCTTCTTCCCTTTCTGTTGAACATAATGGGAAATGCAACTACCCTTTTCCCTTGTTCTAATGATAAAAAAGTAAATAACTAAGGAAGGAGCTGTCCCCTCCTCATTGTATCAGCCAAAAACACATCTGAAAATTTCCAGCCACTTCTCTTTTGTGTCTGATGTTTTAAAAAAATAATGTTTTAGTGAAACAAACTCAGATTCAATCCATTATAAGAAATGGATGTTTTAAAAATATGAGGTTCTAAGCAAAATGATGCTGAATTATATATTTATGAGGATTAACTTGTTTTCCTGTATAGTACAGCTTTTCCTGGGTGAACAATTTCCTTTTGGTTTCAATGGATGAGAAAAATATACGTGAGAGTGGTTTTTTTAGAGATCTTAGTTCTTTAGGTGAACACTTGAGTTTGAAATATTTACTCTTGCTACTCTCCAAGTGTGAGTGAATAAGTATATGAGGAAAAAGAGAACCCAGGCATCTTCAGGACTTCAGTTCCCTGAAAAAAATTCTTAGCATAGTTCTCTGACCACCTTATCACGGTATGTTACTTGCGCAACAGACTCCTGCACTGTGTTATCACATGTCCCCTACGTTGATGTATGGATGGATTCGTGCATATCACCTTTACCTACACATGTTCAAAACAGAACAGTCTTTTAATTCATTGTAACAGATGGAGAATTTCTGGGCTGTGGACCACAAAAGGAGAAAGCTTTTAGAGAGTATTATTGCTTTAATACTGTTACTTCGTCAGACCCTACTGCTCGGTAAATAAGGCAGCCATTGGATTCTCCATGGATTTAATTTTACCAAACAATTGGACTGAAAATGCTCCAGAGAGTTATGCACACCCCCCCACCCTGTTACTAGAATCGTTTTATTAATAAAATGCTTTTAACATGGCCTCCCAAGATTTTTGACTCTTATTGCTTGGGTGGCACTAGAGGCTATTATTGCTTGGGTGGCACTAGAGGCTAAAATGAGGCTCCTTTTAATAACACATTTGCATACGTTGATCTGAAAGATCCCCATGCGATTACATGACTCCAGGGTTGGCCTGTCATCTCAGAAAAGCCTGAGGTACTCGTCCCAAAGAGATCAAAACTCAAGAATTAACTAGTCTTCATAAAACGAGAACATCTCTAGGAGCAGTAAAACAAATGATTATCATTTCTTTTTGGCGTTGGACTATGCCAAGCTAGAGAAAAACAGAGCTTTCAAACGTTGACAATCTGGTATATTGAAGTATGACCATTATTTTTTATTTTCCACATTTTTGGTCCAAAGACAGTTCTGAGTAATTGATTCCCATAATGAGCTATGGTTCGTTAGTCAATTTAATTTATAATTGAATTGGATGGATGTAACTCTGTGTAAAATTGTCTCTGAAGAATCTGTTTTGTTCGTCTGTTCAACTTCTGACAGGGATGGAAGAAAATCTAAATTATTCCCTCCTGCAAAGGGGAAAAATTCAGAGTCTCAGCCTCCCTGGTGAAATTAAGAGAAAAAATATTTTTAATAGTTGCCATGCAAAAATATTATGGCTTTACTAAAATTTATACAAGCATGTCAATTAACACATTCATGGCGAGGTAGGTAGATTCAGGCATCTGAGTGAATGCCTGAGGCAAAGACCTTTCCTCAGCACCGAGAAGGATTTCTCATTATTAGAATGAACACCAGGTTTCTCTGCATTTATTTTTATCAGTTATTGACAAAGATGGTCTTGTTGCTACATAAATATGCCCAGAAAACAATAGCTCTAATTCTCCAGGTGTTCTGTAATCATCACAACTTGTATTTTCTATACATTTCTGATAATGGTGCAATTTGGGGAACAATTATTAAAATAACCATGTAGCATTTTTTCTTAAGTTTTGAAACACTGTCAGAAAATTTTTAACTTTAATTGTTAACAACAGGCTTTCGTTTTTGCTCAAAAGATTTTTCTCTTATTCCCCAAGCCCTTCACATTTAAAACTTTTACAACCATCTTAGCACACACTCAAAACAAAGCCATAATTATGTAAAAAGAAATGTTTTACAGTTAATGCCATCTAAGACACTCACCAAGTGCCAAAATGCATAGGATTTTGGTAAAAGGCAATCTGTTCTTTGAGGATAATGCATGCAAACTACTCTTGTGCAAAACCTGAGGCAGGAATAGTATACCGCCTTAGATCACACCTATGGAGCTGACTTTGATACTATGCCCAGAAGTGGGTTACAGGCTGTGATTTGAATGAAGTTTAATCATTTTTAGAAGCGAAGGGCCTTTAGGGTACTCTTGTTCCATAAGACTTATTATATCTAAGAAAGATGAAGGCATAGTCTTTATTCTTCCTTGTTAACAATAGTAATACAGTAATGATCTCTAATGATGGTCTGTTGTGTGAAATTGACTGCGAAGAAAAGCTAGATGAAAACAGCTGTCATTTACATCATCAAACCCTGTTCTTATGTGGACAAAGAGATTGTGAATTCACATCCCATAATCTGTTGGAGAAGGCATTATTTCACCGTATGTCCACTGCCATTTTTATGGGCTTTAGTCTAATCCCTTGCAAATGTTAAAAATATATATTTCAGTTAGTTACAATGATATGAATAAATAAGATTGAATTAAGGCAGGTCAGGATATAAAGTACAAATGCTACAGTTCCCAAAAGACATATCTTTTGCTGTTTCTTTCCACACATATACATTTGACTGCTGTCTGTTTCCCTGACCTTCGTAGGGTTTTAACCAGTTTTTATTTTTTTAATTTCTGACATGGACAAAAAGAAGATATTTCATTTGGAAAAATACTCCCCAAATGAGCCAGGCTTGACTTCAGCTCTCTGATTCTAAGCAAAGTAGGAGTTAGCTTTATCAGGTGAACAAAATCACCAGACATCCCTTAAAGTCATAATTGTTACATTCCTCCTGAAGAATTTTTCAGTAGGACTCATCTTTTATGTAAGTCAGCTATGTAAAATGGATTGAAAGGTGAATCAAACAAAATATTGAAACCCACATCAATCATTCATACATAATGCACAGTTCAGTGAGGGCCGACTCCGGAGCCCAGATAAGCAGTGTCATAGTAAGTTATGTTCTATGGCAGCAAAATCAGTTGTGATCCATCACCTAGTAACCAGCGTAAGTTACATTTTTACTTTAGTCCTTAAACTCTTTTGAGTGTACTTTGAAAAGTATTGTTTTTATCTCAAGTAGTAGATCAATACTGGTGATCAATAAGCATCCGTTTCCAACTAACAAGGACAATGGTGAATGAATTCCTTGAAACTTTTTCATAGCAAGGAATGTTGGGTTGAATAGTAGATCATTAATATGTCAAATTTTAAGGAGGGTCTTAAAAATCCCCTCTAAGATGACTCTTGAAGAATGCTCTCGTCCTTCAAGACAACTGTTTCATTTCTTGTATTTCTAGTAAAATCATAAAAACCTTGTATATTTATAGGTCCTGCAGTTTTAATCCAGATTCAATAAAACATAAATCATTACTTATTGATAATTTTGGCCTTCGTGAAACTTTATAACGTATTTTGTGTGATGAGATGAACGCCCTTGCAATGGCACTAACGAATATCAGAGTGGAAAGTAGGGAGATTCCGTTGGGGCCCATGCTTACTTCCAGACATGAGATTATGGAAGGGGGCCTGTTCATTAGTTTTGAAATCAAGAGAAAGAAGGAAGATTTGGACATAAGTGACACCAGTCAATCTTTTATAATTATTTGCTACTTTGCACGCTATCTCTTTTAACCAATTCCTCAACGGCAAGGACCATGGCTTATATTCCATTGTATTTGGGAGTTGCTAGTGTATTTTTTCCACTGACAAAGATATTAAAGGAATATCCAATGGAGATATTTCTCTAGTGCCTTATAGTTTTGACTTAAAAGCCACAGCTTGCCATTGATTCAGTGGCTTGACTTCTACAATAGCAGAGGGTTGGCTTGGATGAGAGATACAAAAAAATTGGGTAGGCATAAAATTGCCTTTAAAGAAGTAGCAGGCTTCAGGCTGTGAGACAGTGGAGGGAAACAGGGTAAAAAGTAAAATGGAGAAGGAAGGGCCTCTCTCTTTCCTGGACCAGTGTTCTTCAAGCTCTTTTGATTGAGTATCCCTCAATAAAAAAAAAAAAAAACCTTTGAGCCTTCGTCTGTACATGTTTGTTGATAAATTATATACATGTGCCACTATCATCAGTTAATATCTCAAGGCACAACACCCGGGGCAAAATTTATCATTTATGAAAACAACTATAGCTGCCTTTAAAAAAAAATAATTTTGAGTCTTTTTGGTTGACTTGTTTTCGTATAAAACTATATCGTCCTTATTTTAATTAGTAATGTGGCTGTTAAAGAGCTCATGTTAGGAAGAGTAGATGTGTCAGCCTGTGCTTACATTACTGGTATCATCTTTGATCTGTAGTTTTTGTAATCTGTATTAATTTCAATGCACAACTTTAAAATGTAAGGTGCCCACGTTGTGAGGTTAGTGTAATTCAAGTTAGATAACAGACTCCATAAACCTGTTTAATCAGTACATGGAGCCAGCAGTAATTCATGTTGTGTGTGCCGTCACACCCTGCCCTCAGAAGCCAGTGCTTGCCACACCATTCAAGGCAGTTTGACATACGCATCAGGGTGGGCATGAGTGTCAAGTCACACGGCAAATACTTGTAAAGTTTATTTTTTATATAAATATAAACGAACACTTCAATATTTCTTCCTGCATGCCAAAAGATCATCCTGCACAGCCCATTTTAGAGAATACTGTGCTGGACTGCAGGAAAAATACCCACCTGTCCTCTGGGATGGCTTCATCTGACATGAACATCATAGAGACTGAATTCCATACTCCCATTTTGGGGGAAGGTATGCTTATATTATAGAAAAAGAGAGTCACTTCTGCTTCCTCTCCGTTTAAGCAATACATAGGGATAGGAATTTATTTATCCATTTATTAATTCTATAAATATTTACTGGGAACAATCTGTAAGTCTGGCTTTCAGTGTCTTTGTCCATATGGAATTTACAGTCTAATGGAGAATATGGAGGCAGGAAATTATACTACATCAGAATAAGTGCACTAATGGCAGCAAGCACAGGCGCTCTGTGCACCAGAGGCACAGCTCACCAGGAAAGGAAAGGTAAAGTGTAAGGTCAGGAAAAGCTTCCTAGAGGAAATGATAAGGAGTTGAGACCTTTAAAACAAGTAAGAGTGGGCCGGCCCTGTGGCTTAGCGGTTAAGTGCGCGCGCTCCCCTACTGGCGGCCCGGGTTCGGAACCCCGGGCGCGCACCGACGCACTGCTTCTCTGGCCATGCTGAGGCCACGTCCCACATACAGCAACTAGAAGGATGTGCAATGCAACTATGACATACAACTATCTACTGGGGCTTTGGGGAGAAAAAGGGGAAAAAAGGAGGAGGATTGGCAATAGATGTTAGCTCAGGCCTTCTTCAGCAAAAAGAGGAGGATTGGCATGGATGTTAGCTCAGGGCTCATCTTCCTCACAAAAAACAAAAACAAACAAACAAAAAACCAAGTAGGAGTGGTCCTAAGGTGAGAGAGAGCAAGGTGTCTTAGAAGAACTGAAGGAATTCCATGAAGCCTTGTCTAGAGAATGAAGGAGGTGTGAAGTGAGACTGAAAAGGTTAAAAGAGAGGTTAGATTTAGCAAGGTCTTATCTATTCTGTTATTAAAGTTTGAACTTTATCCTGAGGGCAAAGGAAAGCCATTTCAACAGGGGACAGATATGATTAGAGGAAGTCAAGTACAGAAAGTATTTGTTCTGATGCCGGCACTTGCTAAGTACTCAATAAGTGGCAGCTCTGATGAACATCATTATCAATATCAATATCATTATCAAATTTGATTTGTTATCACTATTATTATCAGCTTTGATCTGTGGAGTCACTCTTCTAGTAGCAATTTGGAGAGCAGATTGAAGGGGACAAGACATTTTCTCTGAGCTCTTGGCTCTGAATAATTTCTACTCTTTGCTTCTGAGAAATGCCCAGCCCACTTAGTTCTATGCTTTCCCTCTTAAGGAATCTTTGATAAAATTTTAATTTTATCTATGTGTTTATTTATTACTGAAATAGACTAAGTGAGAAGAGATAAGAAGGGACCCTGAGGGAAAGAGAAATGGGTAAGACTCGGAGAAGTTTATTGAAGAGCTTACATCGTGGAGAATCGTATATCTCATGGAGAAAGCATTTCACACTGGGCTGGGTAGATACACATACCTAATAAATACCTCTTGGCAGACATAGTTTTTCTGCTAACTTGAGGAATCCCCTCACTCTTGAAAGCATGGATGACTTACTCTTCTCCTATATGAAAATGTCTGTTTTTTGGCCTCTGCTTTGCGGTATGTGTGTGTGATGTGGGTGAAGTATGTGTGGTTTGGTAAGTTTACATTATTGTATGGTCAATGCCTTTGGCTTGTCTTCCAGAAGCAATTAAAAAGGCAATTACCTTCTCTTTTAACTATTGTACTGAGCATATTAGTCTACTATTGTTGCATTAACTTCACAAGTCATATCCCATTGAGGTAAACTCTTCTTTGAACACTAAGGATTGGACATTTCTTTAGATTATGTAAATATTAACTAAAGTACTATTAATGGTGTTGCTGACAATTTTGAAGATAATTTCTCTTTGTGTCATCAACGTCTGCACAGAAAAATTTAGAGAGATTGTTTTTCTTTGATGTCCTCAGGCTGCCATCTTGTTAAAGGGAAGCAGCCCCAAACCCTTCTTCTGTGTATTAGGCTTAGTTCAAAAACTGTCCAAAGAATACAGATATGGAGTTTCACATTCTTTGTGGGGAAGATGGGCTATGGAAAATTATCTTAGAAATGGTCAGGGGAATCCACAAAAAGTAGTATTTTTAAAGGAACAGGCACTGGCTATTAAGGGAATAAAGGAATAGATGCTGTAAAAACCTAGCTGTATTTTAGGCATTTCATCATACAAGGAAACAGGCAGCTTATTCCCATTTTTGGATACACTAATACCTGCTGTGCTGAAATTAAACATTGCATGAAACAGGTATTTAGAATGCCCATCAGAAAAAAGATTAAAAACAGTAAATCTCAGGCCCATGAGGCCCAGACTAAAATCTGGCAAGCAGCCTATTCTGCAAAAGACTTCCTACTTTGAAGACAGCAAACTTCAGCCTGGCCAGGCAAAGACCAAGCACAGATACTGCAAGAGAATCTTTTATTTTTCTTTCTTGCATGAAGGATACTGATGCCTCAATCCTTTTCTCAGCTAAAACAAAATTTATTCCCAAAGGAAAGAGCTTAATTCCCTGAGGCAAGAGTGTGAAAAACCTACCAAGGAAATAATGTGCAGGCAAGAAGAGCACTTCTTCAGATGATGTAGGGGAAAGTCCGCACAGACACGTCCAAGAGAACTAGTCTACATGTGGAACGGACCGTCTCCATCTGTCCAAGTGTGGGGTAGTGTGATGTCATCACCTTCACCGACTCAACTGCCATGAGAGATGATTTCCCTTCAAATAAATAGCAAAACAAATATTAGTTTGTGACTCTGCTTAACAAGTCTGAAAATGCACGAGAACGGCACACATAATTTAAGTTGGCATTAGAAAGCTAAGGGTATATAATTTGAAACAGATGATTTTTTCGTGCACATTGTCAAGTTATAGTTTATCTTTGACTTTTATGTGTGTTTTCTCTTTTGGGTGCATTTTCATCCAATACTGTTCCAGATTTATATATGTAATATAACCTAGAGAATGATGTACAGTATGCAATACTGGTATTGTTGGTACTATCCATTTAAAATAATAAAAAGTTAAAAAGACAAAATGTAATGATAATAGTAAACAAAAAACATCAATGCTTTTCTAGTTCCTCATTTTTGACTTTCTATTCTCTAACATTTGCTCTAGCAGGTATCAGCTGACTGTTTTAAACCCTTTCTCTTTTTACCTTCACTTCCATTTTTTTCCCCCTTGTCATTGTATTCCTCTAGGTCCCTAACTCTGCAAACGTTTCCTCTAGTTTTCATATATATAATAAGCTTTAAAATTATTGCTTTCTCATTTTTAAATGCTCAATCAATTTTCCAATATTTTCTTTCCCATTACCTTTAGTATTTTCTCTACATTTGCAGCGTGTCTTCAAAGCACCCCTTTTTGCCTCTACCTTTTCTCCTCTCTTCTCACATTCTTCCCTTTCAATCAGCTCCTGCCACCTCAACTCATGTCTCTTCACTTTCTTCCCTGTTCAATTATGCCTTTTCCTCTCTACTTCTTTCATCTGCTTCCTCTTCCTTCCCTCACTCCCTCCTTGACTCTCTCCCCACTTTTATTTTTCCTTCTTTCTATCAGCTTATCTCTACTTCCTCTTTCTCTGATTCTTTCCCTTAAAATGTCCTCCACTGTAGAGGTTAACCTGGAAATACTACAAGTATAGCTTGTGTTTTTTCTTTGAAATACTGAGAACAAAAGAAAAATATAAGTAATTTATGAAAATAATATATCAGAAACAAGTACGTTCTGCAATATAAGAACAAGCCTTAGAACTGGATTGATCAGAACCTTCTATAAGTGCATGGATAGTGGACCACAGTACTGCAATTCTTCCAGGACCACTTAGCTTGTAAATATGCCATTTTTATCCCAATATATAAATGTCTAAGAATATTATTAGAATTCCCCAACTATTGTAAATGCACCAAATTTACTTACACTAACAGGATGTTGTGTTCTGGGAATTTGCAGGTTTTCTGCTTGGGCTGCTAATGGCCTTCAGGCCTTAAGACATCATAGGCACATATCGAAGGCAGCTCTATGTTAGGGTTGTAAAGTTAGCTCAGATCCAAAGAGTGGATCTTGGGAGTACTTGACTCTGGGGTTTAAAATCAGGCTCCACTCAAAGTATTCACAGAAGAATTGAGCAAATTGCACTCTTTATTTAGGGTGCAGAGATGAAAACAATCAAGAAGCTACTAATCCTAATTTGAGAATTAAAATAAAGAAGTAGTAGGGGGCACAGAAATTGAGAAATCAAAAGGCAATTACTACTTTTTTGTCTTGTTTTTCTAAATTTAGGTTTGTCTATTTATCAACTCTTTTTAAAACTTGCATTTTGTACTAGGGAGAAAGGAGTTGGGAAGTGTGTCTTCATTTCCTACAGAACATTTAGAATGTGAGTGTGTGAATGAAGTTTACTTTAATGACTCAAGCTCACTGTGGCCTCTGACATCTCCCTTGGTTTATAAACCACTGTGCAAGAACTAGTGAGTGGTCTAGACTGGAGATGCCTTGAGGGCAGGAACCATAGTCCTTTCTCTGGTTCTTGGCTTGGAGTCTGGGACATACATTTGTTATTCAATATCTCAGTCAGCTTTCACTAGGGTAGGCTACCACCACACAGGTTTGTTTCTCATTTGGCTATGACTCTGCTCTGCTCCATATGACTTTTTCATTTCAGAATCCAGAATCAGAAGTAGCAGGCCTCCTCTGGGATATGCCATTCTTCTGGTAGAGGGAAAAGAACAGGAGAGAGAAGAAGAAAACACTTGTAAAGATCCCTAAAGCTTTTACTTGGAACAGGTGTACCTGACATTTGCTCTCATTTCATTGGCCAAAGCAAGTCACATGAGCAAGCCTGATACTAGGGGGACAGAGTTTACTTCTCCCAAGGAAGGTGTTCTAAGTCAATGGCAGTAGACTGGACATACAATATTCTTACAGGGAAAGGGGAGTGAATAACTGGGAACAATAATATCATTTCCATACATAATAAATGCTATTGAATTGAATTATAATCAGAAGCAGTTAATGACCAATATATTCTGTTGAGAATGTGTAGACTCAGGAGAAGTTTAAGAATTATTTTTTCTTTGTTTATCTTCCTTAGCATGATCCTCCATTTACATGGGAAGTTGAATAACATCATTGAATTGAGTATTTGGTACTGATTCAACAGACATAAGTGCTCATGAAATGGTTAAACAACACAGATAATATGACATGGGAGAAACTATAGAGTGGTTTCTTTTTTTTAAGAATCAAGGAAAGATTTTTGGTGGAGTACTCAGACCATAAGTTGCTCTACTTGCACTGAAATCCAGACGAGTTTTTAAAAATCCCATTCACTACAACTACCATGGAGGGAAGAAACAGGGTGATTTTACAGATTCTCCATCCCGAGAAATATGCACCAGTCTTTGCACAGATAGGTGCGGCAGATAATCAAAACATATTGTTATAGCTAAGTGTGATTGAAAAAGACTCAGGACCTGAAAGTCTGAACCTTTTCTGACTTCCCTGATAAGGACACTTTACAGGCCAGGTGCCTCTCTTTCCTGGCTCCTACTGCAGTTTGTGCATGTGTTTTTGGATTAGTCTTTCTTCTCCACCAGACTCCATGAGAACTGGCACCCTGACTCAAGGTAAGTGCCCAATACGTATTTGTTAAATGAATCAATAAATGTTGAGCAGTTGCTGACAGAGAGGCTGAGAACTCGCTACAATTAGCATATCAGTGTTGATAAAAGGAAATGATCAACCTGGTCTACACTCCTGTGGACTGTAGACTAGCATGTGTGATAGTGCAAGAGACCAGAAGTGAGGTACCAGGCAAATGAGTGTAGATTTAACTCAGCTTCCAAATGCAGAGAAATTTAGTTCATCCCAGGTCCTTATTGTAGTTAAATTAGTATCTTAATTGTAGCCTGTCGTCTCTGACCCTATCTGTGTTTAAATTATTTAGCTTACTCTGTATATTTCACTGAATAACATGCAATTAGCCATTCTAAATTATTCCTCTTTTTATTTAAAAAAAAAATTTCTTTAAATTTTAAAAATCTTTCCTGATATGGCTAAGAAGTTCTAAACTGACCTTCATTATGTGTCCTGGTGGTCAGAGAGGAAAGATCCCTCCCAGAGTCTATCTGAGCAAGACTTAAGCCCCTTTGGTTCATCCTTGCCTATACAAACGCCTTGTGCACAGTAAGCACTCAATAAATATTTGCTGAATTGAATAGGAAAGTTAGAGACAGGTCTTGGTGATCAGACAGAAAGGCTAACCACACTCGGCCCGGAAATCCTCAGACTGATCACCAGCTAAATGTGTCTGAACAACTCATTAAAAACCAGGGGAAATGCAGGAGAGCATTTCTTCCCTACCCCATTACTCTGTGGGAAATATAAATGAAATAGATCATTTGCATAACGGCATAATGTGCCTAGATATAACAGATTATTTGCATAACTGCATAATGCCACCAATCAGTAAAAAAGCCTTAAATATTTCTGGGATCTGAACATACAGAATTATATAGGGTATGCATATCAACCAATAATCAGAGCCTTCTCTTTTTTGTAACTTGTATCCCAGTAGAAACAAATCTACAGAAATGAGTGAACCACCCCAGCACCATGAAATGCAGCAGGGTGTGCCTGTAAGACAGAAGACTGCATGATCTGCCTTCAATTTCCCCAAACCAATGTTCTTTTTCTGCATCCTGAGCAATGGATGGGGACCTGCACTCATTGGAATATAGGAGCAAGGCTTTTTGAAAATAATTTTAAGGGGAATAATGAAGAGGGAAGGACAAGACTGTTCTCTTAGGCATTAAATGTCTTACCTTTCTTGTTAACAACGATAGCACTTTGAGGCACTAGCAGGATGAGAGAAAAAAAAGGCAGCATGGCTTAGTGATCTTTAATAATCTTATTTTTTCACAAACAGTAGCTGTGCCAGGTTATAGATTTACCCTAGCGTGAAAGTTCTATAGTGTGTACAACTCTGCTGAGTTCATTATATTTTTTAATGTATCTCAGACTTATTTCAGATCCTGATTTCCCAGTACAAACTAGAGTAACAAATATATAATTATTCTCATAAATAACTCAGCACCTTATATTTCAAACAAGTTTCCCCACAAGGCACAAGTGCCCTATATTAAATTCTTTTAAGTGTAAGTTGATTAAGGTAAAAATTAGTTGTTATTACCTTATGGACATTTTAGTTTTAGCAGCAATTCAAAGCCAGGTCTATCACAAGTAGATTTGTTGCCGCCCACAGGTATAATCATCAGGAAAATTAATAATCATGTTCAGTGTGACTATAAATCATCGTGGTTTAGGCAATTAATTTCTGTAGAAAAATGAAAGATCTATAAGTATTATTACTGTGCAAACTACATGTTGTGAAAACCCAGATCCAACACAGTCAGATTGCAAATGCAGGGTTTCTAATTTCAGAGTGTGATGATATGGGGTCATCAGAGGCAGGGAAGCTGGTGATACTGAATAAATAATGTGGTAATTTTTAGCGGTTTATGACTGTAGCTTTCAGTGCATACAGTATTCGGAATCTCTAAACCAGATGCAGTGGAAAGAGCTGCTAATTTCTAGTAAAGGTGGAGAAAGAGACTAGAAGAAAATGAACACAGGATATTTGAACGAGTCCACCCTCAAGGGTGGGCAAATACCCTGAGATCCTGAGTGTAGGGCACACTGCTTGCAAAACTGCATCCACAAGATTTCTTTCATTCTGGTCCATCTGTTCAGTGTGCAAAGTCAGATTGGGGAAACAAAGACCTCTCATCAAAAAGTCGTTAACATCTACTTGTTTGTGAATCCTTACGGTGTCCCAGACAATCTCCTAGACACTGACTTTCTCATTTAATTCTCACAACCACTTGATAAAGTGTGTATGACTAGCCACATTAACAGATGAGGAAAGAAGCTCAGAATGGTTAAATAATTTGTTTGAGGACAAAAAGCTGGAGGATGGCGGAGTCACGATTCCCATGCCAGTTGACCTCCGAAGAGTATGGCCTCCTCCTCTAATTTCATTCTCTGTGTTTTCTTCACCATTCCTCTCTCTTTTTCTTCCTTTCTCTTTCCCTTTTATGTTCCTACTATTTAATTTTCTTTTTCAAACTTTTTTCCACATTAACAGATGAGGAAAGAAGCTCAGAATGGTTAAATAATTTGTTTGAGGACAAAAAGCTGGAGGATGGCGGAGTCACGATTCCCATGCCAGTTGACCTCCGAAGAGTATGGCCTCCTCCTCTAATTTCATTCTCTGTGTTTTCTTCACCATTCCTCTCTCTTTTTCTTCCTTTCTCTTTCCCTTTTATGTTCCTACTATTTAATTTTCTTTTTCAAACTTTTTCCTCTATCTTTAAGCTTTTCCCTTGTTGACCTTTGAGGTCCCCTACTGATACCTACGAGTGTTTCTCAGCCATTTCATCGTCCCTTGCCTCAAAGGCTGCCACCCCTGTGTGCCGTTGTGGCGTTGGTAGGGGTAACAATTGAAGAACAGTTTATTTCTCTTTATACTTGTAGGTATTCTCTCTTTTTCCAAGCCCGCCTCAGTCTATATTCTTTGTCCCATCCCATGTCGATTTATTACAATTTCCTTTCTAAGAGGCAGTAGGTCTTTGTATTATTTGTGTCCTGCATTTCCTAAGATAAGAAACCATACAGGTAAAATGAAGAAAAAAAGAAAGAAACAAAGAAGAGAAGGAAGGAATGAAGAATTAAAAGAACAGGAAAGAGGAAGAAAGAGAAAAAAAAATGTTACAGAATGTTCACGTTAAAAAAGTTTGTTACTTTACAAAAGATTCACCATAGGTTTCTTTAAGTAGCAAACTAATTTAAAACATTGACTACTATTTGATTTGTGCAACTTTTCAGGAAATCACTCATTGCATCAAGTGAGCCACCTCACCTTATAGAACACAATTTAGAGTTAACAACGTATTTTTGTCAACCTAATTCATTTGACTTTCAGAAAAACTATATGAAGTGGATGGGGAAAAGGTCTTATTTCTGTTTTTCACCTGAGGAAGGAACTTAGACCCTGAGGGATGAAGTGACTTGCTTAAGCCACACACCAAGAGGACAGAGAGGATAGGAACTCAAATCCAGGGATCTGACTCCAAAGCCACAGCTCTTGAAATTACAGGCACAAACTTTTACTTTCAGATTTTTACTCTCTTAGGTTAAAAATTAACACAGCTTCTGTTTCCATCTTTCTGTTGAAATTGCTCTGGCTAATGCAATGAGAACTTTCCAGTTATTCAATCCACTGTACACTGTCCAATCTTTACCTTACCTGATCTCCAGTTTTGACACACTTGAAATTTCTTCTGTGTTTCCAGAGACTCTTTTCTCTCCTCTTTCTCCTCCTGCATCTCTCATCATTCTTTCTCCCTCTCTTTTACTGGTTCATCCTTTTTCACATAATTGAATGTTTGGGTTTGGCCCATTTCTCATTTAAGCACTCTCCCTGTACATTCTTCTTTCCTCCCAAAGAGGCAACTACTGTTCATTGCTGCAGATGAATGCATATTCATACCTTTGGTCCAGATTTCTTCCCTTTGCTCCATGTCTATGGTTTCAACTAATAAATGGATATATTCATTGAACTATCAAATAGGCAACTTGAACTCAATTATATCCCAAACTAAGCTTATCATCTTCCCACTGAATCAACTTTTCCGTTTGCTTCCTACCTGAGTTAGCAGTGCCACCATCCAACAATCCTGACTAGAAACCAACTTTCAACAAAGGTGGGTCGCCACGCTCTGTTGGATCTGCATTATAAATATATCTTGTGTCTGTTCCTTTCTCTTTATCTTCCACCCTCAATCACAAATCATATCAGAAATGTGGGTGGGCTTAAGATTAGTGGGAAAAACAACATCAGCTTGACTCAGGTCCTATCCAAAGCAGGACCCCAAGCCAGCCCCTAAAGGCAACCCCTGTAGTTCACAACTGCTTACTCTTTTTACCTTTCTTGTCCACAGATAAACTTCTAAGAATTATATTATATTTATGTGTTTATTTGTCATTGAATATCTCCTCCACTTTATGCTTCAAGACATGAGAAACAGCCCTGCTGTTTCTCAGGGCTGAAAAGAGTTTTTGGCTCATAGTAAGTGTGAAATGTGTGTGCATCAGTCAGCATCCTTGTGGAAATAGAAGACACACTTAAACTGGGCAAGTTAAATTTTACTAAGGGACTTATTTACTAAGGAGTGGGTCACGTTTAAGAAAAGGAACAAAAAGTCACATGGGATCTCAGGCTGGTAGGAGCTGGGAACACTTACCACCTGTTGGCTGAGTGGGTAAAGGAGGGAACAATTACTGGAACAATCCCTGAAACTTGGAAGGAAAGCTGTATGAGAGAACCATCTGACAGGAGCTGTGGCCTTCAGTAGAGGGATGCAGCCAACCTGTGCTGGGAACCAACCTAGCAGGGAAAAAAAATACCGTGACCTCACCATCATCTTGCTCTCCAATTTCTTGCTCAGGGCCCTATTCTGCTAACTCAGTTGAAAGCCAGAAGGAAAGGGAGCACGTGAATGTGGTCTGCAGTCTGCAAAGATCAGCCTTACAGGGCATAAAGTAGGGTGGAGAAGAGTGGAAAGCATGGAAGATCTCAGCATACATGTTATAAAACTGAATGAATGAGAAACAAGTGAATGAATGATAATCTTAAGTTTATTCTAATACATATAAAATAGCATGTGACTCAAAACTGCATCAATTTAACTGCAAGTAACAAAAAACCACTTTTGATACAACTAACACTCTGTGCAGATACACCTTGGCTGAGAACCACTGCTCTATACTGAGGCCAGTGGTGTCTTTTTAATGTGCTCCTCTGATCACATCAGTATCCTGCTTAAACTGGCAGCAGAAACTCTTAGCCTACAGAATAGCTTCCAGGCTCTTTTGCCTGGCATTTAAGCCCATCATGATTCAACCCCATTTGTTTTCTAGGCTTATCCTCTCTTACACTGAGCATTTTGCCACTGTTCACCCAGTGCTTATGGAGAAAGGACCTCCCCTAGTCCTTTATGCTACCATGCCTTTGTTCATGTCCTTTCTTCTACCTGTAGTTTTTTCACCCTAATCTCCTTTCTGTTTCATGTACCCCTTTCCCTGGCTAAATCATGCTTTTCTTCAAGAATGACTTGAATATAATGTCTCTGATGCTTTCTATGACACCCTATCTCAATCTGCATAATTTCCTTTGTTTATTTAAGCCTTCCCTCATTCCAAAGAGATTCAAGGTAGGGACCATACTCAGTTAACACCTCCTTCATTTGTACTCTCATAACATTTTGAAATGCGTTTATTTTCACTTTCATCCTTGTATTGTATTATTTAAATTTCTGTTACAAGATTGTCCTTGAGAGCTAAGACTCTGGATTTATTTACTATGACATTCCAACATCTAGAAAATACCCAGCAAACAGTGCTTGGTGGACACATAATTGTTTAATGAATAAATGAGTGACAAAAAGGAGCCTAAAGTACCAAACCATCCAGTATGATTCAACTCACTGGATTCTAAAATTTTAGACTCCAAGGAATGAGGCAGAATTGATTTTTGTGATTTTAAAAGCAGAAGTGGAAGTGATTCTTCTGATTCTTAGGTACAAGTATATGGATAACCAAATCATTCTCTAATGTTCGTTCATTAATTGAAAATATAAGTAGTCCAATGAGGCTAAAACACCCAGAGAAGAAAATGAATAAATGAAGGGTGTAGATTTTAATATAACACCAAGGCATACTTAGTCTCACATATTAGAAATACTCTTTCACTTATAAATCACTATACAAATAGTGACTTTTCATCATCATAATCTGTCATCATCACCTGGTAAGAGATACACTTAATTCTGAAAAATGTTAAATATTTGCAATGAAAGTGGACCAATGTTAAAGTAAAATATTTCTTCTCTTCCTGGACTTTGTGTTTTTCCTCTGTAACCATAACATTTCATAGACTGGTTCACCTTTTGGTGACTACATAGATCCCTGAGATGGGGGGGTGAAGAAATATTTAGCGAGCTCAGAGAGCATTTGGAGGGCGGAATTGACATATTTTACAAAGTTTGGAGCAGCTCAGGTCTTCTCTGGTGTACATTTCCTTCACTATTTTTCTCCTTTACATTTCTTTGGAGATTAAATATATGTGCATTGGAATTCACAGATCTTAAGTGTACAATTCTATGAATTTTGACAAATATATATACACATGCAGCAAACATCCTTATCAAGAAATAGAATATTTCCAACACTCCAGAAATTTCCCTTGTGTTCTCTTCCAATCAATCCTTATCCCATAGGCAACCACTGTTCTGATTTCTAATACCAGAGATTAGTTTGGTCTGTTCTTGAACTTCATATAAATGGAACAATACAGTATGTATTCATTTGTGTCTAGCTTATGAGTCAACATAATGGTTATGCAATTCATCCATATTATTGTATGCATCAGTAGTTTGTTCCTTTTAATTGCTGCATACTTTTATATTATATGACTATACCACAATTTGTTCATCTATTCTCCTATGTGATGACATTTGGGTTGTTTACAGTTTTCGGTTGTTATGAGTAAATCAGCTATAAACATTCAGGTACAAGTCTTTTTGCCAGCGTATGCTTTTATTTCTCTTTGGTAAATTTCTAAGAATGGAATTGCTGGGTAGTTTTATGTTTAATGCTATAAGAACTCCAAAACATTGTCCCAAAATGATTGTACCATATTATACTCTCATCAGCAATATATGAGAATTCAAGTTATACCACATTCTTGCCAACATTTACTATTATCAGTCTTTTTAATTTTGGCCATTGTAGTGGTTGTGAAGCGGAATCTCACTGAGATTTAATTTGCATTTCTTTGATGACTAGTGAATGAGGTTGAACACCTTTTCATGTGCTTACTGAATTTTTGTGAAATGTCTGCTCAAGTCCCTTTTATTATTTTGTTAATTGAATGGCTTGTCTTATTATTGAGTTGTAAGAATTTTTTATATATGCTGGATACGTATCCTTTGTCAGATACACACACACACACAGTGGAAGTGGGGGAAGGAGAGAATATTGAGAGAATAATTTTCCAAACAGTGCCTTTTAATGAGTAGACATTTTTGTTTTTGATGAAGTCCAATTTATCATTGTTTTTCTTTCACAATTAGCGCTTTTTGTGTCCTTTCTAAAAAATGGTTTTCTAGAAATGAAGGTCACGAAGATATTCTCCTACATTTTCTTCTAGAAAATTTATAGTTTTAGCTTTCATTGTTAGGTCTATGATCCATCTCAAATTACTGTTTGTGTGTGGTGTGAGGTAGTGGTGAATGTTCATTTTATTCTTTCTTATGGTATTCAGGTGTTTAGCACCAATTTTTGAAAGGCTTTTCTTTTCCCACTGAGTTGCCTTAGTACCTTTGTCAAAACCCAGTTGATCCAGTGTGTATGGGTCTATTTCTGGGCTCTCTATTCTGTAGCATTGACCTATTTGTCTATCCTTTCATCAACACCACACTGTCTTGATTGCTATAACTTTGGAGAAAATCTTTAAATCAGTAGGCAAGTGGAGTCCTTCAACTTACTTTTCTTTTTCAAGATTGCTTTGTCTCTTCTAGGTTCTATCATCAGGTAAATTTTAGAATCAACTTGTCAATTTCTGGAAAAAAGCCTTTTTCTTGCCAATGAAAACATATTTAATTGTGATTTCATTGAACCTCTAGAGGCGTTTGGGGAGTATTGACATCTTAATAATATTTATATTCAAGGGCCAGCCCAGCAGCGCAAGCGGTTAAGTGCACACGCTCTGTTGCGGCGGTCCGGGGTTCGCCGGTTTGGATCCCAGGCGTGCACTGACACATTGCTTGGCAAGCCATGCTGTGGCGGCGTCCCATATGATGTGGAGGAAGATGGGCATGGATGTTAGCCCAGGGCCAGTCTTCCTCAGCAAAAAAAGAGGAGGATTGGCAGATGTTAGCACAGGGCTGATCTCCTCACAAAAATAATAATAATAACATTAATATTCAATATAATAGTATTGATAATAATATTGAATTTTTAAACTCAAGACTACTGTCCTAGTCAGCTCAATCTGCCACAACAAAATACCACAGGCTGCATGGCTTGAACAACAGCAATGTATTTTCTCACAGTGCTGGAGGCTGGGAAGTCCAAGATCATGGTGTTGGCTGAAGTGTCTCTTCCTTGTTTGGCAATAGCTACTGTAGTTGTGTCCTCAAATGGCAGGGAGAGGGAACTCAGGTGTCTTTTTCTCTTCTTATGAGGCATCAACCCTACCAGATTAGGGCCCCACCCTTACGACCTCATTTAACCTTAATTACCTCCAATAGGCCCTATTTCCAAATACAGTCATATTCAATGTTAGGGCTTCAACACATGAATTTTGGGAGGATACAATTCAGTTCCTAGCAACTATGTTATATCTCTTCATTTATTTAGGTCTTCTTTAGTTTCCCTCAGCAATATTTTATAATTTTCAATGTAGTGGTCTTGCAGATCTTTTGTTAAATTTATTCCTAAGTATTTTAGGTTTTAATGTTATTTTAAATGTAATTTTAGATTTGATTTTCTAGTTTTTTGCTTCTAGTATATATATAAATACAGAGGATTTTCATATGTTTCTTCTCTTAAGAGGTCATTTTTGAAGGTAGACTTGGCTATGAAAATTTGACTTAGAAGGACTTGATAATGTCTAGCAAATGAGAAAAAAGCGTTTGATTTTATAGCCATCTCTTTAGAATTAGACTGAGGTAGCCACACAATTCTTAACTTATAAATTCTAGACACAAGGAATGAACGTCGCTTCCTTTTAGTGAAGTAGACATTCTTCATTTTCCCCAGAGTAGCCAGTATCACTTCTGACATATCTTTCCTGGATGGTTCCTGTCTAGGATCCTGTTTCTGACACTTAGAACAACAAGAAAACTGTGTTTTCATCAGTCACACACATAACTGTCCACGTGAGCAGCCGTCCAGTCCAGTGGTCTAGCTCCTTAATCAAAGATACCATCATGGTGCTATGTGTTTTTGTGACAGATTCAGTTTTTAAGCAGCAGAAAGTACACCGAATATAATCATTTAAAACTTTTCTACTACATGTCTATGGATATAAAGTTTCTGGGTAGCCAGAGTATACAGCTTTTTTATTTTTCAAATGGATTAAATGCTGATTTGTTAAACAATGAACCACAAGGAGAAATTCTAAAAAATTCCAACAACTCTTTATGGAAAATTTAACTCTGTGTTCATGCTATTTCTGGTATTCTCACCTTGGGCAATTTTGGGACTCCCTTGTAGAAGAATCCATTGTTTATAAGTTGTGTATGTCTCAAAGAGTCTTTGACCTTCAAAAACTTGTTTTGGGGGGGAATATAAACCTTTGGGTGAGAAAGTAAAGTTGTCTATTCCAAACAAGTTTGAATTTTTTGCCACATTCTTCTCTGAAATGTAATCAGGTACTTACATTGCAAAGGAAGACCAAAGTTAGGAGCAATCAGGGCTTTCCTAAATAAAGTCCCACACCTTCCCAGGAGATATTGAACAGAAACACTGAAAATTCAGTCCTTGAGATTCTCATCCATTTGACACAGGGCCAACTTTTCTATTTAGGTGAACTCACTTCATGTCTTCAAGTAAAGCATTCCTCTAAATACTAAAGAAGACCCTAATTCTCCACAGTACATTTCTATGATGTGATTCTTACTGTCATAAAATAACTACAAGGACACACCACAGTGAATTTATTATAATATTCTGTGAAGTAATGCTCGGTGATTCACTTTTCATTCTCAGAGTTTGTACTGTTGCTAGATACCTCAGTAAGGACAGAATTGCAATAGGCCATCCATTCAGTCTGGTGATGTTTATTTAGCTTCTTTTAGTTTATCCTTTGGAGAAGCTTTTGATTCCAAAGAGACAGGGGACATAAATCCATCAGCAGGGATTTAGGGCAATTAGGTTTAATAACTGCAGAGTTGAAATTTTGCCATGGTACTATCTAAATATCCATTCCAATTTGTTAATACAGCATAGATTAGTTTGAGGAAGATTTCAGACTCCTCTGATGAGAGTTTTACATATGTAAAATCTCTTTAAGGTCAGAAGTTAAGTGTGCATAGTTACGAAGGGCCTTTAACCTCATAGGATGATAATACAATTTTACGGTCTAGGTTAAGAATTCTTCTCCCAGTTATTAAGGCTGAAGAATGAACCTTGGACCCAAAGAAAACAAATCTAAAGAGTGAGAAACATGGCTACTGTTCATATCCCAACAGCAGAGCTGCCACAGGGAAGGCAGAAGATAAAAGTAAGAAAAAGAAAACAAAAAGGCTTCCAACAGACAATTCACACATGTCACAAAAATCCACCCTCCTGTGTCTGAAGTCACACATATGTCTCTGTATTTCTATATTTAGGCTTATCTTTGCAATATCTTTGATTGTAGAAGCTATAGAGCTTTTTATTCAAATGGGCATTGGCAAACGATATGTTTCCATTTGTAGTACACATCATTTCAATCATCCAGATACCATGGACTCTTGCTTAGTCCACTAATTCATGTGACTTGGGAATTGTTAGATTAAAGCCTAATTCGACGACCAAAGTTCCTTGTAAATGTAATTAGAAATACAAAGCATGAGGCAACCATACGGCAGCTCTAGCTGATTTAAAACTATCTCACATCCTAAAACTTTTACTCCTTTTCACTTGAATCATCCATGTCTTATATTTAGATATGTATTTCATTGCCATCAACAATAGAATTATTTTCATGTTGTGCTGAGCTCTCTTAAAAGATAATGTCAGATCTATATGGCTTTTATCAAGGTTTTATGAAGAATGCCACATGACCACTGCAGATGGAAGAAGGCCATACAGGCATTTGCAAACTGGGTAAATATATTGTGCTTGAGTTTGTATATGAGTGAAGGTAACATTAGCTGATATAATGCAGACATCCCCATATATAACTGGCTAATATTAAATGGAGTTAATTTCTCTGCTAGGTGAAGTCTAAAATAAATGTTCATGTGAGTGAGGTGGCTCTCTCAAATTGGGGGTTCAGGGACCCAGACTCCTTCCATCTTGTGGCTCTATCATCCTCACCTTGTGATTGTTAAGGTCACCATCCTCATTTGCATCAAGCCGGTGAATGTTTCAAGAATATGATGGACAGCAAGTGGGAGGTTTTTACACTACACTGAGAGCTGGCATGTGTCACTTCTCACATTTCAGTGGCTGAAAGTCAATCACATGGGCACATGTAACTGCAAGGAAGGATGGGAAATGTCTGTTAGATTTGTGCCCTGGAGAACAGGGCCAGCCTTATCATTAAAGAGAACTGTGCTTATTTTTTGTTATATCAAAGTGAATAATAGAAACTCTTTAATGAAAAAACTTTAATAGAAAATCTGAGGGTGAACATTCCTCTATTTGTGGGCACACCCGAATTTCAGAGCTAAGAGTATGTAGTTATGTTTTCTGACTCTCTTATAAGGAATGCTCCTTAAAGGGGTGATGTGGTATGGTAGAAAAAGCAGTAGACCCAGATCCATTAAATCTGAATTGTTTTTTCTCATCTGCTACTAATTACTTCAGTGACCCTAGGCAAGTCACTTTCTGGGCTTCATTTTTTTCATCAGTAAAATTAGAGCATTAAATTAGATGATTGCTAGGGATCCATCCAAAAGCTAACAGTTTGTGATTCTCTGACTTTGTTTTGTTTTCCTATATTATGACAAATTGATAATTAGGAGAATACTAAATCAATATTTATTATGTTACTTATGCTCTATAGCAGAACTATTATTTTTTTCTCTCAACTTATAGGGCTTTTGTGAGTGTTGATAAATTTTTGCTATACCAATTTTGCTATACCAAGACGTTTAAAGATTTACCCTCTTTCCAAGTTTCTCACTGCCAATTTTTTGTGGAACAAAGGTTAACAAAGATACCACTTTTGCCGATATCTACTCGTTAGATCATTACAATCTTAGGTTTGCAGGATAAACTGGGTCATGAAGCTTACTGGTTCTCATCCGTGAGGACAATGAGTGAAGAAATGAACTTGGGTCTTTTCAATTCCCAGCTGTCAAATTGCCTCTAGACAATAGACGGGATATTGTTTAACATTAAAATGTTTCCTGAAGGTCTTTGCCTTCCCTATTTCCAAAAACATCATAGAAAACATATTTTCACAGTAAGAGTTCTTCTCTTTTCCCTAATTCTTATTTCCTTTACTTCCATGAGTATAGATGTGTGTGTGTTTAAAATAACCTACATGCTCTCCAAGTTCCTTCACTTTTGAGCATATTTTTGTAGCCCTAATATTCTCAATAGGGAAATGGATAAGATAGTTTTTCAACTTAGTTCTTCTAGACCTTCCTTATACTGCCCAATTCTTTATCAATATATTCCCATGTTAACAAATTCATGTGGGACAAGATCTGGAAATTCTCCCACTGAGTGGCAGAAGATGATATGCTAGTGTGCTTCATTTTCTTGATCCGAGGGTATATAATTGTGGCCCATGGATCTTACATCATTTTCCTTTTTGCTAGTGGGGAAAAAACAAACACAAAGCAAAACCACACAACACAAAGACTTAAGGACCTGTTTCTTTTTGCAGGATAAGTATCATAATGAGAGGCCAGAGTCTCGCCCTTCACAATCCTCTGAGAGTAGATATTTCCTTAATCCCCACTGGGCTCAAGGAAATATGGATCTGGACAAATACCTGGTTCCCCAGTATCTGTTTTCGTCAGAGATCTTCAAAACACTTTACCAACACAGATTCATTCCCATCACACTTCTAAGAAATAATATTGTCCTCATTTTGCTGATGGGAAAAGTAGGGCACCGAGAGTGTTAAGTGACAAATTCAGAGCACATGGTGGAGCAGAGCATTGTACCCAGGGCTCTGAAGAGCCAGGCTCCTGCTCCAACAACTAGATAAGACTTCCTCTGAGGCTGGGATATGGCTCACATTTTTTAAAAAGATGGTTTATTTTATTTTTAAGGCACAGAGAGACTGCTGAAGAGACAGACGGATGAAAAAAATTTAATAAGTCTTGCTTAGAAGGTTGAATGATGCGTATTGTTAGAACTTGGAAAATATCTCCCACCTGGAACAATCCAAGACACTGAAAAGCTATGAAACTATGAACACACAGCAAAATAGGAAATGAAAAATATTCATAGGGATTTTAAAAAATGGAAATATCTTGGTCTAAACACTAAATTTGAAAATGAAACTATCCTAGCTTCTTTTAAATACACGTCTTCATTACTGATTCTCTCCCATGAAAACATATTTGGATGCTTTCAACTAGACACATTCTCTGTGCATCTATCTCTCCATCAGTATATTCCCAGTGTGATCTTTGTCATTTGATACTTTCATTCGGACAAGGCAGGCTTGTGTATTAAGCAAAAACCAAAATATGCCAAATGTGATGAACTGTTTCAGTTTTGAAAACATCAGCTTAGGTGAGCTTTTCAACAATAAGACATTAATAATCTTCTGTGTGTGATATGAAGCAACTTTTAATGATTGATTAATAGCTCTCTGATGCAAACAGTGATAACAACGAATGTACATGTTCGTTGTTGTATAGGCAGAGAGATCGTGATTCAAATAAAAATTTACCTATAATTAATAATCAAGCACATGCAAAAGTCAAATATTTGTGCCTCCAGCCCTTAAAGCCAGTGAACATATAAAGCTTGTCAAGTATTTTGAATTTTACCGAGAGAGTAAGCACTCATAAGATGCGAGGAGGAATAGCTTTGTCAGGAAAGAATGTGCTTTTTAAAACTTGCCCAGTAAGATCATGCAAATAAGCAGATTTTCATAAGACCCAGGCTGAAAAAAAATTATTCTGGGCTTAAAGGGAATCAGGCAATCCATCCAAAAGAGATGTTCCATGTTGCTTATCTTAGTTTTCTTCTCATTCAAAAGTCTGTGTTGACGGAGAAGTTCTGAGTTAGTCTCCTACAAGGCTGATATTTGTACCCCTTTATTGTGAGAGCATTCAGGGAAAGCGATGGTTTAGGCCTGGGTGACCATGATGAAGCATGGGGTGGTGAGGCCCATGCAAACGCTGAGGACCAGTAAGACTAAGGATGTTTATGGAATTTTTCAAATCCATCAGGAAGGAAGAGAGGATACAGAACACAGCTGTTGGAAGGATATATAGAATTGTAAAGCTTTTAGTAATTGTGTCACTGCCAAATTATATTTTCTCTTTGATTTACTCAGTTAAGTTCTACACAGCCTAGAAAAACTCAATATGTGACGATAAAAATGATGGGAATTGCAAACTGGCAATGAGTTGTACTGTGGTTTTTGTAAAGCAGTGGTTCTCAAAGTGTGGTGCCTGACCCAAACAGTATCTGCACCTGGGAACATATTAGAACTGCAATGCCATGGGCCACACCCCAGACCTACTGAATCAGGAACTCTGGGTGTGGAGCCCGGCAATCTACATTTTAACAAGCCTTCCAGATGATTCTGATCCACGTTGAAGTTTAAGAACCACTGTTATAAGCACCAAGCAGAACTCCTTTGGTAACCTGACCTGATAGGAGGGCCAAATCAAACAGGCTCTTTCTCAGAAGGTTTAAGTCTTGCAGCTGAGATGAAGGTTCTATACCTGTGGACTCAGGAAGGGTCTTAGGACCAGGTATGCTAATTCTAAAAGGTCTTTAAATCAAATACAAATTTGTATTTTGTGGGCTTGATTTTCCCACTTTGAAATTTTCCTCAGGGTACACTCTGGGTTTAAGTGTTGATGGGCAGGAGGAGCTCTAGCCAACTTCCCTGAGTTTTTCTGCAGAAAAACAACAAATATGGTCTCTTGCAACTTTTTTCTTGTTAAAGTAACAATGCAAATCCCTCAACCCTGGTTCCTCTCAATTCCCTTGCTAGCTGTTACTGAAACTAGAGTTACAAGCATGGATTGGATTCCTTTTACACCATGGTAGGCTCACTAGACATGTTTGGGTTACAAAGGGTGGTTTAACAAATCACATTTTATACACTATTTGGAGAACCCCTCAAATATTGGAATATTGACCCCAATGAGAAAGCTGTGTATTGTAAAAATAGAGAATTTGTGATACACATTTAAAATTACCCTAAAAACAATATGCAAATATTGCATCTATCTCTCCATCAGTTTATTCTCAGTGTGATCTGTGTCACTTGTGTAGAAAGATGCAGAGAAGAGAGATAAATATGACAGCACAAAGGTGACACTGAGCATGTTGGAGAACCAGTATGGAGCAGGATGCGGAGTCCCTGCCATGCCAGGCGCCAGCCTATGGAGAGAAGGATCGATAGTCCCTTGGGAAGGGGACAGTGTGGCAAAGCAGGAAAGGCATGGGGGAATCAGGGAAGTGGCGATTTACTGATAGTATGACCATTTTGGTGAACACATGCTGCGTTACAGCCCAAACTCAAAAGGAAGAAAATAAGCACGTTAAAAAAAAGTACTGTGGGATGAAAAGATTCTATTAATATTGAAATTTCAACCCCATCGGCCTCTGTGTGGTATCTCTTGGGCGGGGTCTGAGTGTGGGTTGGATGGTCTTCACGCTTGTTCTGCAAGCTGTGTTTTCTCTTATCTTAGTACTAATTACATTGTATTATAAATATCTGTTCCTTTGTCTTCCACTGGACTGTAAACTCCTACAGCACAGGGACTCAATACCTCCCTCCTCTTTCCCTCCCTTCCTTCTTTTACTGCCCTAGCATTTATAGTGTCTGATACAGAGTACATAATCAACAAATGTTTTTGAATGAATGAACAGTTATAAACTGACTGAATCTGGCTGCTATGAGCTGATTGGCAATGGACAGACAAGAGATGCCTCTGGTTCCATCACGAGACAGGCTGGCTTCAGGTTCTAGATGAAACCATGAAGAAAAGGAGACAGATACCTTGATGTCTCTGTGGGAAACAGAGGCCGGGTATAGAAACCAAAAAGAGAATTAGTTCTTGTAGGAGCTGGGTACCAGAAATGGTATCTTGTTTGGAGTGTCAGGATACTTCAGACAAGAGCGGGGCTTAGCTCAAACAGAATATGGGACCTGGTGGGAGGAGGCAGAGGGTGGGCATGGAAAACAAAACAAAAAAACTTCTCTTTTTCTTATGTGCCTGGTGGAGTTTGTAGGAAAGCTAGGTCTGTTTGAGTAAGGAATAATCTAGTGGAGTCACAAAGGAAGTTGGGGAATGATGTCCTCAGTCCAGGGACAGGCTAGACCCAGAGGGATGGTCCCAAGGAATCTGGAACAGAGAATCTCAGAGGGACATTTTTCTTGAAGCAAGACAGAGTCTGTGTGCGTGCTAGTCACCTGTTAGTTATTCACCTGTATACCATTGGTTCTCCAAGAAACAGTTCTGTTTGTAACGTATTTTGTTATATTACAAATAACTGGCCCAAGAGAGAAGTATTAACATTGACTTTGAGTAGGAGTGACTTGAATATCATAGGCAATTATTGAGTGCTTGTTGAAAGAATAAATGAACCACGGCAAACGCTATATGTCACAAGTCACTGGGGAGAGCCCAATAATCTTAGAGCAGGAGCCTGCTTTATCACTTATCAGTGGCCCTAAGGAACCCAGGTGACTAAGCCAGAGGAAACAAAACACTAAAGTCGGGGGCTTTTGATTAGTACAAGGAAGCACTTCTTCAACCATTAGTTTGATGAGACATAGAAACTGGCTAAGAGAGATGGTGCCCACCATCTATAAATATTTTAAAGAAGAAAAAACGTCTCATCAATTCTGAAGAGTTTCTTATCTTCCTAGCCTGGAGGCCGGACATGGGTGCACTCCATCTAGAATCCAGACAGTTTCTCAAGACCTCTTGGAGCCCTCTGTGAGTCATCCTATGGCTTCTTGTCCCTTGCTTCCTACCCACCAGCCTCACCTTTATTTTTTGCTCTTTCTCTTCCTTCTTCCCAATATTGGCCACGTCTCTGACCATCCTGTTTCTTTCACATCAAGACCCTTTCTTACATGTATCCCCAGACCCTTCTTCTTTGACAGCTGTTTTGGGGAATATGGCAACTGGGTTCATTCACCAGCCCCAGCCTCAGCTCACTGATGGAGCATGTGAAATGTGTTTCAAACAGCCTGCTAGCCCGGGACTGGAGGACAGCCCCGGCTTTGGCTTTGGCAGGTACAGCCCAGAGGGAGCTGGCAGCACAGGAGGCAGCCTTCTCTAACCAGCTAGGGAGGGCCACACCTGATGTGGCAGCTTCCCTAGAAGGGGACACCTACCAACTCAGACAATCACTGGAGGCAAAATGGGCTGCTTCTACTGTTTGCACGCATAAGCATAATTCTCATAGTTGAGCGATGGGAACCAAGGGAGTACCTGGGCAACAGGAGACGTTGATTTCAGTGTTTGTTTGTTCTCCACTGGTGCCCCTAGGCCTCTTCTGCTGTCACTCTCCACTCTTAGGAATTCAGTGCCAGGAATGTAAATTGGTGCAGCCACTATGGAAGACAGTGGAGAAACCTATGGAGGTTCCTCAAAATATTAAAAATAGAACTACCGTATGATTCAGCAATCTCACTTCTGGGTATACATCTGAAAGAAATGAAATCACTACCTTGAAGAGATATCTGCATGTTCATTGCAGCATTATTTATAATAGCCAAGATGTGGAAATGACCTAAATGTCCATCGATGGATGAATGGGTAAAGAAAATGGGGTGTATATATATATATATATATATATATATATATATATATATACAATGGAATATCGTTCAGTCACAAGAAAGAAGGAAATCTTGCCCTTTGTGACAAGATGGATGAACCTCGAAGGCATTATGCTAAGTGAAATAAGTCAGACAGAGAAGGACAAATACTGTATAATCTCACAAATATGTGGAATCTATAAAAACCTGAACTCATAGAAACAGAGAGTAGATTGGTGGTTGCCAGGGGTGAAGGGGTGAGGGAAATGGGAAAATGTTGGTCAAAGGATACAAACTTCCAGTTATAAGATACATAAGTTCTGGGGATCTGATATACAGCATGGTGACTACAGTCAACAATACTATATTTATACTTGAAAGTTGCTAGAGTAAATCTGAAGACTTCTCACCCCCTCCAAAAAGGTAAGTATGTGAGGTGATGTGTTAACTAATCTTTCTGTGATAATCATTTTGCAATATACATGTACAGTCATGTGCTGCAAAACAATGTTTCAGTCAATGATGGACCACGTATGACAGTGGTCCCACAAAATGAGTACCATGGAGCCTAGGTGTGGCTATACCATCTAGGATTGTGTAAGTACACTCTGATGTTCTCGCAATGATGAAATCACCTAACAACGCATATCCCTGTTGTTAAGTGATGCATGACTGTATGTCGAATCATCACATTGCACACCTTAAACTTACACAATGTTATATGTCAATTATATCTCAATAAATCTGGAAAAAAAAAGAATTCAATGCCTTCCTGTTTCCTTGGGCACATCAGGCCCACTTTCCTCCCCATCACTTTGGCTTTTCCTCTTGGGAAGGGACCTCATGCCCTGAATACCTCCACTCATTGCTCCTCTCCTTCCGCCCCTCATCCAAACCCACCAGGCTGAGTTCTCTCTCCTCAATGCCTGCTTTTCAGGTGAATTTCTTTGAGAGCTGGATTTCTGAATCTTTTATCTCTGTGTTCCCTACACTATCTGGAACCTGGACATAGAAGGTACTCAATTACATTTGAGTTGATTGAAATTACATTGCTGTCCTATCCCCAGCTTTCATCACCTCATTCTTTCTGAGATGTACTAGAAAGATAATGGCGACAGAGTGACATTGCAGCAGTCCTGGACCCACACTAACTACCTGTGAGCCCTTGGGCAAGTCACTTCATCTTTCTGAATCTGGTTTCTGACTGCAGCACAAGAATTGTAGCAGTTTTCTGTTTTATGTCTCATAATATTGTTAGGATTAAATGAGAGAATTTGGGTGAGTGGGTTTTATGAATCAGAAAATGCTATATATTCAGAGTACTTCTTATAGTAAAATCTGTTTGAATTAATGACATAATCACTTAAAATATTACTCTTCTCAGATAACTTGCATGCTTGCATTATGAGAGAGGACATCATTTTTTAAATTTAATTCTGTTCAGTGAGGAATTATTCAATGTCTATTGTGTGTCTAGCAATTTTGTATACATTGTGGAGGTTTGGAAAGAGGTATAAGAATGGTTGCTGCCTGAGAAATTATGACATAATTAGAGGGTACACCTGCCAGCCGAGCTGCCTACTTGAAATTTAATACCTGGTTTTAAGACTTTGAAACTAGACTTCACAGACCAGTAAAATTAAAAAAGAAAGCAAATTGGGAGACCAACATAGAGTTGTCAATTTTTAACTTATCTTGTCTACTCCATAGTTTAAAAACTATATTTGGAATTTGTATATAATAGCGTGGAATACTATAACATCAATAAAAATCTATAAAAAGTTAAAACTTGACTCATTTGAGCTTTATGAAAAACATAAAATGTTGCCTTGATCTTCCTCTCTTCCCTTTGAGCCACTCTGCTTTGTCATGGGCCGGAAACTGGGAACCACTGCTGAGCAGACAGAGCAGCTGTCTGAGAGTCAGCCTCCTTGCTCGGATACTAATTATTTTTCATCAGGTTGGTGTGAGACTTTGCACAAGGCTCTGAACCTCTCTAGGCTCCATTCCTCTTTGTCAACCAGAGGGGTGGGACCAGAATCTGTGCTGTGCTTGTGGCCATGGTAACTGCTACCCACATGTGGCCACTTAAATTTAAATTAATTTAAATTAAATAAAATTAAAAATTTAATTCCTTAGTTACACTAGCCACATTTCAAATGCCTACTAGCCACACGAGGCTAATGGCAATCATATTGGACAGTGCAGATTTAGAGCGTATCCAGCATTGCAGAAAGTTCTATTGGATAGCGCCAGACTAGAAGATCCCTAAAGTTTTCTTAAGTTTAAAATTCCAGGATTTTTGTGGTTACATGCAGGACTTGCTTAGCTTCTGAGTCACAGTGTGGCCGGACCCATAGTGAAGTTTTTCAATTGCCTCTTAAATTCGAATGGCGATGATAATTCTTATTTAATTATGATGGACGGCAACGATACCAATTACTGCCTAAGAAGTATTATGATTTTACTGTAAATGCTATGTAGTTTGGTTAAACCAAAGTCTCATATTCAACCTTCTGTATCTATCTGAGAAGTTCTTCTCCATTTGAATATCCACTTTTTCTAATCCATATCAGGTATTTCTTTCTTTTTTTTTCTTTTTTGGTCTGAGATTAATCTCTCTTAACATTTTCACAATCTTATGGGAAAAACTGATCTAAATGATAAGTAGGTTCTTTTTTCTTCTTTAATCTACCATAAAATTTCCAACGTGTTGTTAAAACCACGATTTTTATGGAACTGGTGTAAACACTGTTTTGGACTCCATCTGTTGATTCAGTCCCAGCCGCTAACAAGTATTGTTGTGAGATGTGCCATCATCGGTGATGTAGATGGGGTACAAACTGAGATGGCTTGGCAACATGCAGCGCCACATAAATTGAGCCATCGTTGTTGCCGTTAAAGGAAAGCACCAATGCCATTTCAACTCCGTGCAAAGTTGGAGATGGGAGGAAAGCATTCGGCACTTGCTTTCTGAATCTGAAAGAACAAACTCATAAAAAATATTAAAGTCACATCCAAATTCACCAGCTATTAAAAAATAACAGGAACAATGAGAGAGCAAGAAGGAAGGAGAGAGAACTCAGTGGTCGCTATAAACGACCCAACAAACTCTATTATCCAAATAAACGACAATTTCTGGACATAACGCCTATCCACTCAATATCCTTTCTTAAACTTTATCTTTCTCTGAGCAAGAAGAAGTTACAGAGCCAACACCACTCTCACACCTTGAAGTAAATATAATAAAACAAGTAAAATCTGAAGATACCTGATTGTTATAAATATGTGGCAGTACTGGCCAACAGAATTGGCAAGCATTTTCAGCCAAGTCCATTGAAAAAATCCATCCCAGCTCCACAAACTCACCAACTCTGACCTCCATGCTTCTCAGACTCTGCTTCTTGTCAGTTATGTGTTCTTGCTCATATTACCGTATGGCCTACATGCTATGCTTAGAGCAGAGAAACTCTGCCCCTGGAGTGGGTTTGTGTCAACATTTTTATTGCAAATTCCCATTTTCTGATCATTAAAAAGCTTTCGACACAGAAGTAACTTTTTGAGAGTTCAAACTTTGAAAGATTCATTTAATGGCTTAAAAATAACACTTGGGCCACACCCATAATTTAAAATGTTCTAGCTGGCTTTGTGGCCTGGATTTTTTCAAAATGCATAAACTTAAAATATGAAGGGACTCAGGACTTGGAGCAGTTCCAAAGATTGGTTTTTAGTGTTTGGTGAAGTGGAATGAAGTTCCTTAATGGTAAGCTTTGCTTGCAGAAGTGGAATTGTAGGATCAATTTAGTTGGAATGTTGTCTAGCTTCAGCTGGAAAGTGGTCTCTATAACTTTCTGACAAGGTTATGAGGGAAGAAGAACTGGGCCCAGGACAGGCTACATAATTTGAGGAGCTCTGTGCAAAGCGAAAATGCGGGGCCCCTTGTTCAAAAATTAAGAACTTCAAGATGGTGACAGCAGAGCATTAAGCAAAGGGCCCTGTGTGACTGCATAGGTGACATGTCCATGAAGCCAACCCTAGCTAGGCCTTTCCTTCCTTCCTTCCTTCCCTCTCTCCCTTCCTCCCTCCTTCCTTCTTTCCTATCTTTCTTCCTTACTTCCTCCCTCCGTCCACTCATCTCGCTCTCTTTCTCTCTTTCTCTCTCTCTCTTCTCAAGGTATACTAAGGATTTTGCAGTTTCTAAAGCTCTATTAATGGGCATTATTGGCTCAAGTATAATTTACACATGAGCACTGTTATTTTAACAAGTTATGTCTTAATTCTTTCACAAAATATGGATATTTCCAACTTTCTTTCTAAAAGCTATTTAGTAACAACAATTAAAACACTTAAGACAAGATGGTTTTTTAAAGCTGGCAAAATGTTTTCACATCTATTTTCAGACACGATCTTCAAAATAATCCTACGAGGTTGTTAGACTAAACTAAACCCAACCCATTTTTCAGGTTGAGGAACTGAGTCTCCACTGTAAAATTAAGTGATTTGCATAAAGCTTTTTAAGTCCTTATTGGTAGAACCAGGATCAGAACTTCACTCCCTTGAGACTTAATCCTATTTTGAGTGAAAGGGTGCCAAATATCACAAAGCTTAAACATCAAAAGGGAGAAAATCTTGAAGCAAAGAATAATGGAAAAATAAAATGATTTTTTTTCATAATGCTGGGATTGGACCAAACTAACTCCCTGAAAAGACTTTAACAGATCATGTTTTTTTTTTTTTTTTTTGGTGAGGAAGATTAGCCCCAAGCTAACATCTGTTGCCAATCCTCCTCTTTTTGCTGAGGAAGATTGGCCCTGGGCTAATATCTGTGCGCATCCTCCTCCACTTTATATATGGGATGCTGCCACAGCATGGCTTGATAAGCGTGCATAGGTGTGTGCTCAGGATCCAAACCCGTGAATCCTGGGCCACCGAAGCGGAGTGTACGAACCCAACCACTACACCACCAGGAGGGCCCTCAGATCATGTTTTTATGAAGCTTGTTCTGCTTCAAGAGTTTAGTCCTCCAGTCTGGCTGAATCCATGTGATATGAGGTTGTACTATAATTGAGCTCGTTTATAACTTGGTAAACAAAAGAGATGGAAGGGGCTAGCCATGGACTATTGTTAAATAGTAAGGAAAACTTCAGGACAGACTAGATAATAGAGATTTGAGGTTTGAGGCTCATATTTGTCTACTGAAATACTGTGGGTCCTGCCTTTTGCAGTGCATTCCATGGGCCATTAATAATGTGTTCCTTAAAAAAAAAAAAAAAAAGGCTCTTTTTGGTCAATTAATTTGGGGAAACAATGACTTTGACACAGTTAAACAGCTTCCTAACTGCAGGACATCTCAAACCTTTAACGAGCCACTGTGATTTGTGACTCTTCAAGAGGGAATGCAGCTTTTCCAAACTTACTTGACCACAGAGCATCTTTCTTACCTCCTTTTTGTTGTCATTGTTCAAAGAATCTCAAGGGGCTAGTGCTTTCACAGAACATACTTTGTGAAGTGAGGATTGTATTGAAGAACGAACATCCTTGATGATAGTCCTGTAGTGGGTTGGATTGTAGCCCTCAAAAAATATGTCTACCCAGAACTTCAGAATGTGACCTTATTTGGAACCTACCCAAATGTAGATGTAATTAAAGTAAGGATCTCAAAATGAGCTCATCCTGGACTTAGGGTGGGCCCTAAATCCAATGACTAGTGTCCTTGTAAGAGAAAGGAGAGGGAGATTTGAGACACAGAGACACATAGAAGAAGCCTATGTGAAGGTGAAAGCAGAGATTGGAGTCATGTTGCCACAAGCCAAGGAATGCCAGGAGCCGAGAGAAGTTGGAAGAGGCAAGGAAGGATTCTCTACTAGAGCCTCTGGACTTGTAGCCTCCAAAAATGGTTCTTACTGCAGCCCTAGGAAACTAATATAAATTCCATCAGTAAACAGAATCAAGAATGCCCTCCATCTAGGTATATGGATATGTGAGTGAGTGGCCTGATAGATTTGGAAATGGAAGTTTGCTGTCGGGTGAACAGCTGGTCCAGTGTTCAGCCGTCCTTGCTGGGACTGCTGTTGGGGAATGGGAAGTTGCTCATGAGAGGGTTAACTCAAGACCTAGATAACTTGAAGTGAATGAACCCTATAGAAAAGACCAAAGCTATCAGAAGTACAACAGCTGTAGAAAGGGAAATGACATGATGGGACAAAGAGTCATTCGTGGGGCTCCTAACAATGTCAATCCTGTTCTAAGGGGATTCTCCCACGGGTCTCCAAGTTGCCTGTGGGTGAGAACCCTAAATGCTGTCAACTGTTTCACCCCTGCTGCCTGGCTCTCACGTAAGACTGGGAACATTTCCAAGCTTGCTTTGTATTCTGACCCTCTAAACATGCTCATGGTTTGTTCTCTTTGCTCTTAGTTGAAGAGGGCATTTCTTTTCTTTGTCTTTCTGCAGCCTTTCCCCCACATTGTTGCCTTAGTCATTTATTTCTGACCTATAATTGGGCAGCATCATAAGGGCTTTCTTTGGCTCAGAGCACGGAGGAGTTGTGTTAAATAAACTAAACTAGTCTCTAATTACTTGCACGCTTATTGTGTATTAGCAGAAGTGGCTAAAATGTCAAAGAAGCTTCCACTCAATGGCTTTCACTCTGGAGGTTTAGAGGTTAGGGCGGCTTGGGAGGGCCCTTGAGTTACACTGGGTTTTGTGACTGCTATTAACACAAAATAATGCAAGTAGAAGTCTGCAACTCATGCACTCGTGACCCTCCCATTCTAGAGACTCAAAGTAGTGAATCTAACTGGACCCACCCTTCTCAGAAGGTGATTAGAAGCAATGGCCAGGACTTCAGAAACCCACTCATCTAATTGCTTTCAGTAATTCTTAACACTTGCCTTCTAAGAGCCTGTCTGGTGTCCTCTTTCTCTTCACACCAGTAGGGGGCATCCTAGCGGGGACTAAAGTGGAAAGGGAAGTGGGGTTGAGGAGCAGTTCTGGACTCCTGCTCGCCTGGTCTGTCCTCTGCCCCTACTGACAAGAAAGAAAATTGAAAGGGAGGCTGGTGCCAGAACAACTTCCTGGTACCACTGCAAAGAGCAATCTGGCTGGTAGTGGGGAAGTGATTAAGAGGTGGTGAAAGGGGGACTAGTAGAAATTTTCCCCCTGTGACTGATCCATAAATTTTGGAAACCTTGGTGATCACCCCTATTAAAAAGGCAAAAATATGGGCCACAAAGAGGTTATTCCAAGTTCATCCTGAGACACCGGGGCAGTACTGGAAAATAAACTTGTGACTCCTGATTCCTGTTCTACAACACTATTCGAGGATGAACCAAGTTACCCCTAGCCTGTCACCCCACACATAAATATAAGCAGATGACCCCACTTCCAGAATTCCTTTGCCTACTCCTCCTACTTTAACTAAATGTCCATCTCAAGCTGGAGTGCAGAAGCAAATATGTCAGGCAGTGAAAGCTTTCAGGGACTTTGTGCAAGAAAGCAAGGAAGCCAAAATGCAATAGGTAGAAAAAACCAGAGAAACATCTGGAAAAAATACCAGAGAGCATAATTATGATAACAGCTCCCAGAAAGGTCTCGGCTTAAGATTTCTAGGGATTCTTTTCTCCTTATCTGTGGTACACCCCCCAAAAAACAAAGCAGACCTCTTTGCCCTGGCGTCTCTCCCCAGTCATGCACAACTCCCAACCCTCTGCATCATTAAAAAAGACAACTGCTTTATAAATCTTTCTAGAGTGACTTTCCTACTTTTAATACTTATTTGCTTCTAACATGCAGAGACCATAGACTGTCTTCTAATGATTTAAGATGGAATAATTAGCTAACAGATCCATCTGAAAACAGACACCTTTTAAGATGCAGTTCCTTTCTTTGATAAGTGCTCAGGAGACCCTGCTCTGGGCTGTTTTTAAACAAGACAACCCCCTCTTTAGGAGTCTCAAAATGCAATCTTTGCCCTCCTCAGTCGGCGCTTGTTAAATTCCTACTGCAATGAAACTGCCCATATTTAGATCAAACATCCAAGTAAAAATCTGAAGGAATGGAGGCTAATTCGAGAATGTAAGATCCATTAAACTATGCAAGTATGCATGAACTGGAAAAAGTGGATCCCATACATAGCGCCATAACCCTTAGCTGTTAGCAGGTGTGAGTCAGTCAGTTGTACAATTCATTTGTCTACCTAATTGCACTGAAGATAGGCTTTTCCTTTGCCTATAACATCTCTAATGAGTAGGTTTTCAGTTCGATCTAACTAATTAATTCTTGTTAACTTCCTTTGCATTGCTGTTCTTTTAATTTAACCAGAGACGCCCAGAGTTGCTACTAGTGTTTAGTCTCAACTAGATTACCCCTATTCATTAAGGGCTGTAATTGTTGGTCATACCCTTCCAAGTGGTCATTACAACCTCTGGCTTGCATATTGAATAACAGCAATTTCCTGACTCCAACAGACTCTTGTGTGAGGGAGGAGAAAATGCTAATAAAGAAAGAATAAATGATTCTCAACTCCATTCAGGGCTGTGTAGATTTCTTTTGCAGCAGAAATTGTACTGAGGTGGTAAAATGGGCTTCTTGCAGGCCCCCTACCTCCACCCTGAGTGAAAACAATAAGAACCAAGTGAAGCATTCCCTGCTACTGTGATTACAGCATCCGTAAAAGTGATTATATGGCTGCTGTAATCAACTTCAATGAAAGCTGCCTGTTAGAGCTTCAATAATTACTCATTTCTGTTAACAGCTTGCTTTCAGTTTAGCACTTTGAGGCCAAGGGGGGGAAAAAAACTAGGGGTATTTTAATAAAGGATCCCACTCACGTGATATTTTTGGGGGGTAAGTGCTTGTGTGTGGGCAAAAAAAAAAAAAAAATGTGCATGTAAGTTTTTTGTCCCTTTCTCAATAGCAGCCCCCTTTCATTTTAAGCTTAGATTCTATTTAACCAGCAAAAGCACAAGTTCATACAGGGTTCAATCATGTACTGAATGTTTACTGAAGGAGGCACAATAGTTTAAATAAAGTGGTGGTTTTAAATATTTTACCCATTTCTTTAAACAAATTGCCAATCCTTAAAGTCTGTGCTAAACACATTTCAAAAGCAAAATACCACAAGGATCTTTCAATAAAACCTCTACATTGAGTGTTTCATTTACTCTCCTTCACTCCCCCTCCTCCTTGTGCTGGATGCATTTTATTATTTATTTTCTAGGAGAGGGTAAGTTTGGGAGAATAAAATTTGTTCTAAATGCCTCCAAATATTTGTTTTAAATGCCTTCATTGGAGGATAGAAAGCCAAAGAAGAGATTATTCTAAGCCCAGTGACATCAGTCTCTTGGGTGGTCAAGTTTTGGAGGTTCTGGGCAAGGTGTGATTAGGTGGACAGAGAAATAAATCAGACCCACTAGATCAGGATTCATATGCCTCTCACAGGTCTCGCTTTCAGCATTTCTGAAAAACAAACAAGTTGCATGAACATAATATTTTAAAAACCAGAACAATAGGGACCTTGTTTTCTTCAAAGACAGAAAGCAAGACTGCTAAAGTACAAAAGTTTTTTGAGCTTAGTCACCATCCAATAAATCTGCTCTCCTCCCTACCCCCCAAACCATCACTCCCAACAGAAAATACTGAAACCCTTACAAGAAAGTTGGATCCTGTTTTATTTCCATGCCTTCAAAGTTCAGATAATTTGGGAAATCCTCAAAATTTGGATGCAGTTGCATACCAAATCTAAATTTTTTTTGTTTCTCCACCACAAATAAAATCCCATACATATCAAATTCGAATTCTGTTGCTTTCAAAATATTGCCTGGAAAAAAAACACTAATTTTTTTTTTTCCCCAAATGACTAAATGAGTAGTGAGGAAAGGCTACCAATGTTTTGAAAACTGTGGTATAAAAGTATCATTAAAGTTTCTTAATGAAACAAAGAAAGTTGTGCTTTATCAAAAGTAGTAATCATATTAACTTTGATTTTACTTATTTTCTCTGAAGGGCTCAAATTTCAGCTATTTCAAGATTTTACTGCATTGTTATATGCAACACACAGGAAGAAGATAGTTTGTCTAGGATATGGACATTCTTAGGCAGTACAAATGACAATGTTCAGTACATGAACAGAGTCCACATTTCTGGGACTTACTGGTTTAATTGAATGAGGGAACATGTTTTCCTTCATCTTTCATCATAGCTGTTCCACTGGTTCAAATGGTCTTTCATCTAAACTATGTCTTTCTGGATGACACATCTCCCTCTCATCCCTCACATCACCCTCAACTCGGGTTTTGTTGCAGAGTGAAGCTTCTTCTATCGGACCGTGTGTCAATGCTCATAATCTAGTGGCCCTCCCCATTGAAGTCTGGCTGTGTGTAGAGGATAAGGGCGGTGTTGGGTGGGAAGTGTGAGTGGGCTGGAGGCTGGGAGGCAGGGTCAAGGGAGTGGAGTAGCCAGAGAGATTTCCCCCACAGTAGTTCAAGGCTGTTCTTTCAATAGCACTTCTAGTTCTCTGTCATCAGAAAGGGTATGGGACCCCAAAACCAAGTTTATCATGCTAATCCTTTCTTTCTTTATTTTCTTCCATATTGCCAAGCATGATTGTCTCATTCTAATTTGGATTGTTCTATCATGTTCTCCATTAGATATTTTCCTGTACTTTTATAGAGAAGGAAAGATGAAGCTACATAATTGAGATTCAAATAAAAATGGGACAGTCCCCTGTTAAATACTTAAATTTTTTGATAAACAAGAATGTAACTAATATTACTAGAACTTTAAGACTATTTTTATTTACATTTATATATGTAAAGTTACAACTTAAACATGGAATAGAGAATTTAGATTTTTGATTAGCACCTCTATAAAATGCACTATATGTGAAATACAGGATAATCAAGGTCATTGAAAGGATTTGGGGGTTTTTATTTTTGGCTTCTATTAAAGGCAGCCACATTCTACCAGAATCTCAAGCAGTTGCCACCAGCATATACAAGTCAGCTTTATACCACACAGGCTAAGAACCTTAGTATGTTGTATTCTGCAAAATGTTGTCTTCTCTGAGTGAGAAAAGAGATAAGGTGAACCTTTGAAGTCAAAAGCAACCAGAGATTTGCCAGAGCGGTTCTTCCACTAAGATTTTTATACCATAGTTGGATCCTGTAGTTTCTAGTTTAGTGTTCTGGTTTCTAAACTCTAGTGCTTCTGTCTTCCTTTGTTTATGTGAAATAATATCACCCAGGTGTCTCCAATAAACAGCCAATATTTGATGGGATTCAGGTCTTTCAAGCCAGGGCGTCAAGGAAGACGAGTAAATGGGTGATGTTCTGACATATTGCATTCGTAAGACATGAAGATTGGCTTTCAACCTTTTAGCAGGAGGAAATGATTAAGAAAGACAAGCTCAGTAGGAACTGAGAGCAAGAGGTATGTCAGTGCTGTAGCGTCTGGCTACCTTATCAAATTACAGCATTAGATAAGCCTCTGCCTCCCAATTGCCCACTCACCAAATACCGGGATTCCCCAGTTGTTGGGAGCTGGAGGTGAGGAATAAACTCTACAAAGATTTCAAGAGTGAATCTATTCACAATTAGTCATTTCATTTGCAAACTGAAGGCACTGGAGTTAAATAGCCAGTACAGTATGGTCTTTGCTTAGAGGCAGAATAATATCTTTTTATATCCTTTTGATCCTCATTGTTGCCCTGAGAATTGGTGAACTACAAGATGCTCCCAATCTGGAACACCTATTACAGTGTTTTGTGTTTCTAAAATGCTTTCTATAAATATTTGCTTCATCTGGTGTTACTGTTTTATGTTTTTACATTAATTAGAATACCTATCTTCGAAAGAACTATTTTACATGCAAATTATTTTTTCTACTGGAACTTCCAAACTTTTCAAGAGCAGAAAGTGGAATTTAAAATAAATCACTTTTGGTTTTTGATTGGCGTCAGGATCCAGAGCTTCGATAATCTATAGAAGGAATGACAACTGTCTTATAAAGCTAGACCTTATTTTAGCATTATTTATCTAATTTTTATTACGGCATTCTTGAGTATCCAGAACGGTCTTTTTGTTAATGTTTCTGACATTTTGTCCCAAATCCCTAGAAAACATCTCTCCCCTTCGTGAAAAAAATTAATTGCTTAATATTATCATATTTGTTATGGGATTCTCCCTACACTTCAAGATGTTTCTCTTATTATTGTAGCTTAAGATTGAGATCTAGTGGTGAATTGATAATATCAATGTTGGTGAGAGTGTGACAAAGAGGACACTGTCATATCCCATTGGTGAGAGAGTAAATTGGCACAACATTTTTCGAGGGCAATTAGGAAAAGTCTTTCAAAATTTAAAATATGCATGTATTTTGAACCAACAATCCCCCCTAAAAAATTATTCTGCCAAAGATATTTGCACAAGAATATAAGAAAATGTGTACAGAATGTTCACTGTACTTTGATTTACATTACAAAAAAAATTCGAGACAACCCAAATGTTCATCAATAGGAGAAAAGTTAAAGTATGGCACAGTCATGAAATACAATGCGGCCATGAAAATGAATGAGAATGATGTGGAAAGATGCCCACAATATACTGCTGAGTGAACAATAGCAAGTTGAAGAACAGCATGCACAGTCTCTTTCCATTGTTAGTTTAAAATTTACATGTGTGCCTTGACAAAGGGCCTAGAAGAATACAAACTTACCTTTACAATGGTACGTATGGAGTGGGTATGGAGGGTCTGGGGAATGAATTTCACTTCTGACTTTATATCCTTTTGTACTGAGTAATTTTGTTTAATGAGTGCTACTTACTATTAAAAATATTTATAATTTATTTTTCAGGATTCAATGAATAAATTCATTGGGAACCTGTAGTTTTAAAGTCTCTAATATCATTAGCCATAGGATATTCCATTTTAAATAATGGGGAAAAAAAGCTAATTACTAAAGTAACAGACATTCAAATTATTAGATTCTGGATTAAAATGAGATTTATGACATTCAAATATCAGAATAGAACCCATTTAGAAAACATATAAGTAATCCTCTTATAGTGATTTATCAATCACGTTATGCATCTAGATTTGCTCTTGGGGTTAAACAAGCAAAAATTCACTTAGGTCAGCTTTTAAAAGAGGGTTTATTTTGGAGGATGAACATAGACTAGAGTTTGAACTGAAATTTTAGGAATTGAAGAGTTTCTGGAGACAGGTTTTTGTCTTCTCGTTGTGTTGGCATGCTTTTATTTGCGGGTAAGAAAAAGCCAATCAAACTGGCTTAAACAAGAAAGAGGATTGAGAGGTTTAAGTTAAAAAAAAAAAGAGGCAGATCTATAGCTTCAGATGAGGCTTGATCCAGCAGTTCCAAAATACTACCAAATATCCAGTATCTTTTTTTCTGTGTCTCTGCTATTCTTTTCATGGTGTCAGATTTATTCTAAGGTTGACCAACTTTGTGATTTCCAAGATGGTTACCAGCAGCTCTCAGAAATACATTTTTCTCATTTGTAGCTGGGAAGAGAGAGAGGATATCTTTTCTAGCATTCATAACAAAAATCCTGATTTGCACTGTAATTGCTTGGACCACATTCCCACCCCTAAAACAATCACTGTGGCTGGTTGACATACGTGCTTGTTGGCTTAGCCTGGGTTAGTGTTTCACCTTGGTAGCATGGGTGGAGTCACATGCTAGAATCACATAGTTGCCCAGCCCAAAATTAGGGTTGCCAAGGAGAGAATCAATGCTGGGAAGACAACTAGGAATGTTCACTGTGGTCTCCCAAAGCATATCTGCTTCTCCTCGGCTATCTGTTCCGTTGTCCTGTTCCACTGGTCTGTTTCTCTTATTTACCATATTTCCGTTCCTTCATGACTTTTATACTTGATAATAATGACCTCTGTCTGCTTACTCCCCATTTCCACCTACCATATTATGACTTTTCCTCTTCAGCTCCCTTAGCACTGGAAATTTATTTTCTTAATTCATATCTCAATAGTGAGAATCTGATTGGCCCAGCTCGTCTTTTTGAACCAGGCCACATGTATTGGCAAGCTTGCAGATTGATTGTGTTGAATTAGGCTTAACTGCTGGTCCAATGATCTGCACGTGAGGCATGGAGTTTGGGTAGTCCAGTACACGGTCCAAAACATGGCAGCCTAAGTAAGAAGGGCTACGGGCAGCATGTTTCCTGTGGGTGGGACTGTGGGTGAGGCACATCAATTCAAAGAGTGAGCAATAAAAGACTACATCTTTTTTTTATGGAACTTTCCTATATATATATATATTTAAAAAGCAACCAAATTTTACACAAAAGATATGATTTTACTCTCTTTTAGTTTATTCCATAGTCTGTATCATATTTGTTCGCACATTGGGACTTAATTGGGACAAATCTTTGTCCTTTGAAAGTTGGGTTGAGTTTTGGCAACAGCCGTAAGTTATTTAGAGTCATTTCTGATTAAGGGTAATGAAGGTAGATATTATAGATTTGTCAAAAATGAGGTGTGACTATAAAAAAGAGAGAGAAATTATCTTTTGTGGTTCATAAACTGACCCTGAAGGCAATTCCAAGAGGAGTTTTAAAAGTGTTTTGAGCAATGACAGCACATTAAATAAATGTATTATCCTCCTGAGGTGATTGCTTCATTTGAAGGACAAAATTCAGGCATTTGTTCAGGCTGGTGAGCATGTGTGTGTGTGTGTGTGTGTGTGTGTGTATCTTATTACATCGTGATTAATCTCCATTCCACAGAAATGAGGGAAACACTGATCTGCATCTAAGTTCAGGAAGAGCTGGTGTTCAGTAGGTAGGCCCCGTTACAGTGGTATTGGATGTTCGTAGCTGTGACCTGTTCCAATTGGATCCAATGTGTATTGACAAATATCAATAAATAATTGATAAATATTTTGAATATCACCCCTGAGTAGGGCTTCTTCCACTAACTTCCGTGCAATAAAGGGAAGAACTGATGGACTGCTCTGTAGGACGCATAAATACCTCAGGAAATCTTGAAGACAAGGATAAGGTCAAGACTAACCCGGAAAAAGTGTGCAAAAGGTGAGTCCAGATCACACTGTGTCTGTTCTCACATAGCCCCCAATAGCGTTATATTCACTATGCTTCCAGAAAATCTGGGATTTCTTAAGATTTCCATTAAGAATTAAAGACATCTGAGAACAACAATTTAAACAGCGTGGCTTTCACTAATGGGCAATCATTGAGTGGTTGCTCTCCGCTGAATTCTTCCCACAGAGACCTGGGGGATGTGGAAAGTGCAGTATTACCTCGAAAGAGCTTACCGACAGGGAGTGGGAGTGTTTCACTTCTGGTGAGCTATAGGGGAGAACCCGTCATTTGCCACCTTCAACTAGAGTGATGCCTTCTTTCTTCCTCACGCACTGATATCCATTCTCTTTCATTACTCATGAATCAACATCAGGCATAAAAGGGTGCTCAAACAAAGTCATTATCTATACTGGGAAGAACAATATGAAAAAAGGAAATATTTTGATTTTATTTAAAAATTTTTATTTGGAACATTATTTTTGTTGAACGACTACTATAGCCACTTTAGCATAAATCTGGAGAAAAGAAAAAAAAAATTACTTAATATCTCATAGCCATAACACAACCACTGTAACATTTGGGCAAATTACTTTCACAATTTTTTATGGGTTAAAAAAATTTTTTTTGAGATAAAATTCACATAACATAAAACTCACCATTTTAACCATTTTAAAGTACAACTCAGTGCTTCTTAGTGTATTCACAGAGTGGTGCAACCATCACTACCATCTAATTCCAGACCATTTTCAGCATCCCAAAATGAAAGCCTGCACCCATTAAGCAGGAACTGTAAGTGGTGAGGTATTACCATGATATAATAAAAATATCAGGGAAAAAAGTCAATTCAGACCTGAATTTGAATTCTGGCCCCGGCAGCTACTAGTTGGGTTGTCTTGAGGAAAGCCTTTGGAAAATTTTTAACTTCTTTTTAACCTCTGTTTCCTCATCTGAGCAAAATAGACAATATTATATGAGATAACGCACACAAAGCACTCTTATAGTTTGCCTTTTGTAGTTCCAGGTAAAATGTAAGTAATCAAAAAGGGCGTCTCTTATCCCAGTCTGGCCCCTGCTATCATTTGTCATCTTTCTTCATTTAATACTTGTATAGGTCCTTCTATGTGCCAGGAACTCTGTTATCCCTGTCAAGGTAATGGCAGATAATATGCTTCTACAACCCACTCCAATTCCACCCACATCAACTTTTACCCTTCAATGTTGCCCCTAGAGTTAAGTTTCACCTGCTTTTATCTCTATGAAATTACTGTAGTGATCTTCCTCTGAAGTCAAAGTTTCCTTAGGGCTGAGCCTGAGTCTGGCAGGGACATAGTTGCCATTGGAGATTGTATATGTTGGTGGGGGATGAGGGAGTGAGGCAGCTGCAGGACAAAGACCCAATGACCCAGCGTCCCAAGTTGATCATTTATAATCAATCCAGAAGTATCATTCTATGCTTATCCTGAAGTCCTCATCTATGACCTATTACTTAATGAAAGAAGAAAATTAATTAATTAAGAATATGTGCAAGGAAGCCCAAGGGTTCAATTTTAATGTAAAACAAGTAGCTTACATCTAGTCAAGTGCTTTTATCAACGTAGTTCAACCACAGGCGGGATGACCTTGAAAAGCAGGCCTAGGCCAGAGGGGCATGTGTCTGAAGGCTTTTCTTTTACCACCTAAATTGTTTTCTCTGTGGTTAGTTGAGTATTGTAGACATGAGGTCATGGTCTTCAGTCCAATCACTTTTGGGGCCCTCAGCATCATTCTGGTTCGTGGACACAGTTTAAATTCTGAAATCCAGTCAGCCATTTTCCAAATCCTGCCACCGGTCATGAGGCCATCATTTCTCTCTTATAGTATTTGTCTCATTGCCTTGGTTTTATTTGTTTTTATGGCTCCTTTATTTACCAACCTATGAACTCCTTGGGATTGTCTATTACTCATTTTTGTTTCCCTACAGCCTAGTACAGTGTCTAGATGGTCAATAATTGTTTATTGAATAAATGAATCTATGAAAGGCAAAGGAAAAGAGACAAAAATCTGTTCCCGGCTCAAGCCAAATCTATTACCAAAATAATTAGACAAACTAGTAGTGTGAAAATCAGTCAACTTTCCTTTTCACAGTTGTGGGTTCAGTTATTATCTCCACTGATAAAGGATAACTCTGACATGGGGTTGGTTCTAGTTTTCTGGTTAGTTCTGTTTCCAGGTGAAACTTTTGGAAGCCCCTTTTAATGCTGCCTCTTGTTCATAGGGCCCCAGGTCATTGCCCCCACATAGTGACACCATCTCATTAGTTTTGCAGAAAGGTGAGATTTACAACTTCTGTAGGAGTTTTCCTGTACAGGGTAACAGGGAAGGAAGCTGTAACTGCTTGAATTAGCACAACATATTTGCTTTCCTTCCGGCTGCCATAAATTCTTAGGATGACACAGAATCAACATTTCAGATGATTATATCTGGCTTGTAAATTGTCCTCCAAATTGTCACCTTTTTCCTCCTAGCCCCACACCTGGAAGACTTAGCCATAGGAATAGCCCTGACCTCTGGCCTTAGAGTCAAGGTTAATTGCAGCAAGGTCACATGACTTGCCATTCCTTTCAAGTTATGCCTTAGGAATTCTACTAGATTCTTTTCTCAGAGTTTTTTTTTTTTTTTTACTAGAAAACTTTGTATTGTCAAGACCTCTGTTTCAAGACTCTGCCCAAGATTCTTCAAAAAATGTCAAGCCACACTTAGCTCCTTGGCAACTAGAGTCCCTAACAAAGGATTTGCAGTAGGTAGGTCACAACTGATCTTGCAACTCATAAAAATCCCAAGCACTGCACTCTGAACAATAAATTACAGTACATTCAGAACAAATATTTATTTATTAGTTAATCCAGTTGTGGTAAAGAACCAAGAAGGAAATAGATTTTATTTTTAATTTCAAGATGGAAAAGTAAACAGATTCCTGTGAACATTCAGAATTGGAGAGTGGCAAGCTTTTGGCTGAATGTCTATATATTCCATAAGGATTACCAAGGAAAATCTTTCTATATTAGGGCACATTTGAAGGAACTAGGAGAATGTAAACTGTTCATTCAGATTGACATCTGTGAGTGACCTTGAACAACTTATAATGTATATAGGAAAATGTAGGTAACTTCTCAAAACTATTAGTTAATTCTTTTTGTCCTAGTTCAAAATCCAATAGATAGGAAAACTTCATAATACGTTTTGTGGAAAGGTAAAAAGTTGGCATTAATACTTTCCAATGAGAGATTTTGGAGAAGTCACAAAACCAAAGAGCATTTTCGTGGTTTCTTCCTGGATGCTGGGCAAATATGCAAAGCTTCTTGTCAACTGTATAGTCAATCTCGGACACCAAACTGGAAAAAAAGAGCAGCAGGATATAGAAGACATTCTGAACAATTCTGAAAAACACTCAGAAAAATTCGTGTCATTCTTAGAGAAACTATGTGCTAAGCTCTGATAAGTTTTTTTTTTTACTTCATCTGTCTCTTCAGATTCAGCAAGCATTATGATGTCAATGAGAACTCACAGGTACTGTGCCTCCAGCTGGGGTCTGAGGCAGAGTTCAGAGAGTTGGCTTCTTATCTGAGTGACCCAGGCAAGTCGCTTCACTTCTCTGAACCTCAGTTGACTCTAGAAAGTGTCTCCAAGGCCCCTGTTTGGCTTAGTATGGGCCTTAGATAGTCACACCCTTTGGCTGGACTCAGAACATTTAAGGTAACATAGGGAGATGTAGAAAGGAAAGGAAAAGCTGAACTCTTTTCCAGTTAAAGGAATAAAAGACTAAGAAGGAAGGAAGGAAGAAGGGAAAGAAAGAAAGAAGGAGAGAGAGAGAGGGAGAAACAAAAGAAGGGAAGGAAGGAAGTAAGGAAGGAAGGAAGGAAAAGAAAGAAGAGAGAAAATTGCTTATTTACAGACTCCCCTGGGGCGCCACATCGTATCTATTTCCCCAGCAATGATCTTCCAGGAGAGGAAAGGGTGACCCACAAACAGCTCCCCTCTCCCACCCTTGTTCTCACCTGAGCTTTCTCATTCTTGCTTGGCGGGGATCCCCGAGGATGCATCTCCTGTAACTGGACTTCAAAGGACTAATAATCCAAGGCGGAGACAAACAGGTTGGGTCCTGCTTCTTAACCCCTTGAAGGCTATGCATTTAAATCAATTTATTACCCCAAAGAAGAATGTTTCCTCATTGCAGCGGGAAAGCACTCGCCTCCACGGTCGTGTGCAGACATTGTTTTAATCTGACGGAAATATTGAGAACTCTTTTCTCTCTTTGTGACATAGAAGTTAAAAAGAAAAATCTGACTAAATAGGGCCATAATTGGACAACTTTTAGAATCATCTGGATTTGTCTCTAAAACCATCTTCTTTTCAATCTTTGAGAAATAAAAGCAGAAAGACTTTAAGTCACTTGCCCAAGTACCCAAGCTAGTTCCTGCCAGAAGCCAGGAGGTATCTTTTGCCCTGTTGAGTGTTTGCTCTTTTTAAGGTGAGAGCAGTCATTAGGAAGGGTTTTTCTGTTGTTGTTATTACAACAGGGCTGCAGTGTAGATCGGGTAAACTCAACATGTTTTGGGGTAGGATTTTTGTAGAGCCCAACTGTCTGTGTTGACTCCAGAATGTATCCTCCTCTCCTCACTCCTGAGAAGCTATAAGTTCCATTTTGTGAAGCATGTGCTTCTTAGGAAACAGACTCCTTTCCTGACTTGAGGGTTAGAGCACGTGACCCAGGCCGAGCCTGTGAATGCATTCCGTTGACCAGCCTCAGGGATTTTGGAGGGGCCACGTGACCAAAGCTGGTCCAATCAGAGGAGTATCAGGACTTGCTGGAAATGCTGAAATAACACTCTCTTCCTTCCTGGACCAGAAAGACGATGCATGCAAGCCCAGGAGGTTGGTGATATCATTTTAGCACCACAATAGGAGTCATCTTTAGGATGAAGTGGCATCATGGAAGGCAGAACAGAGAAAAAGGAAGAGGGACTTGGTGACAGTGTTGAGGGACTGGATCAAGCCTCACTGAATATTTGCCATATTTCTGCGTTATAAATCCCTCTTTTTTGTTTAAATCAGTTTGAGTTGTGTTTTCTTTATCTGTAATTGAATGCATTCCAAGTGATACAGTAATAAGAACTGGAAGGCAGGGTGGTTATAGAGTAGGAGTGGGGACTGGGTGTCAACTATGACTTTACCATGAGTGTGACGTAAACTGGGTGTATCTCCCTCACCCAAGGGCAGATACCCTAAGCCTTTATTCTCAGAGATAAACATGGAGTCTCTGAAATCTCTACCCTCATAAAAACTAGTATAAATATTTCTTTGTTCTGTTGTATTGAGATGATTAAAGCCAATGCTTTTGTGGGAAAGAAGAATTATTCACTGGTGTGTGTGTTTGTGTACACACAGTTCTGATGGAGAAGGGCACGGTGAGCTGGACTAAGTTTGTACCATTGGTCTCCACACATTCCTCGCCATGTGAAATTCCGGTGGACAGCAGAGAGGAAGCTTGGAAGGTGACACCATTGGCCAGAGGATTAAGATCAACTAATTGGGGATCTGAGTTATGCCCCAGAATTAAGTAAAAACTAGAGTATGTGGAATTAAAAATGTTTTTTAAAAATTATATTTAAAGATAAATAGCTATTTAAAAAATCTCTTTCACTGGAGAGATTTTTAAAAAGACAAGAGGGCTAAGGGTCACGTCGTATATCAGCCATCTAAAACAACATTTTCCCACTTCTCTGAGGGAGGCATCTGCCACAGCAATTTAAGCAGAGTGAAAGGCGAAGCCCGAGGCCTGAAAGGAGTCTGAGAAATGAAGGAGAGCCGTCAGAGGTATGCAGAAATGCAGAAAGCTTTGCCTCCATTGGCATTTCTGAAACCTGATGGGCTTGTGCTCAGAACCAGAATGCAAGCAGTACTATCAGGGCATTAGAATTCAAGAGAGCTAATTTGGGGGAATTAAAAAAAAAATCTAGTGAGTATGGTATTGAAGGAGGGAATACTAAAACCCAGGAGAAGAGCGGGCTGCTGGAGGATCCACCATAATTAAAGCAGATTACAATTGCTCTGAGAAAAGAAGAACGCAAAGAGTGAGAATATCCACCGTGCCTGATCAAGACTGATGGGACAGAGGCTCCGTAACGGCAGTGAGGAAATTGGGAGGGAACCCTAGAGAAATTTCTCATAATACCTATTCTTTTTTTTTTAAGAGGAAATGATAATTATGACAAAAACCAGAATGAATAAGCTAAGTTGAAGAAGAGTCATTTGCACCTCACATGGGAAGCAAAGCAAGCCAGGCCACTAATATGAACCTGAATCAATGAGATGATACTCTGTTTTTAAACTCTTTTAAAATGAGGGGCATGAAAAAATACTTTAAAAAAATACTGACACCTCTGTTAAAGTCACAAAGCAGGAAAAATAATTTTGAACAGGTACACTGACATATTTGGAAATCAGCAGATCTAGATGACAGACACAAGATAGCTGTTAAAAAAGACAGATGACAAATTTAGACCCACTGATTTTTTCTCTCCATCAGGAGTGGGAAAGGGAGTGTGGAGAAGGCTTTGAATCTGTTTGGTACTTTCTCTTTCTCTAAATTCTTTTTTTTTTTTTTAAAGAACTACATCAAAAAAATTACTTGTACTTTCTACCATAACGATAAAATAAAATAAAACAGACTGGTCAAGCCACTAATGAAAACTGAGGAATTTCACAAATAAGCAAAAACGTTAAAGGTGGAAAGAAGATAGTGAATATCTAAAAGACTATGGAGATAAAATTGGAAAATACTCCCTGGCAATACCACCTTAATGAAATTAAAAATTGTCCGATTCAACTCGACACGTTTGTCATCACGACGGCAGCATCACTCACGGAAAGGGCTGTGCCACAGACAGTCCTCAGCAGGCCCACCTGACGATCTTGAAGAGGAAGGTGCACATGTTAATCAGCTGCCCTCTCATATTTGTGGAACAGCCATGATGTGCAGAACATCGGTTAACCTTGATGGGCAACTCCTACCCTCAAGAAGTATGCAATCTAGTTGGAAACAAGGGTACGCATATCTAAAAATAGCTAACAGTGTAAAGCAGTAAATGCTGAACGCACTTTAGGCTCAGGAGACTAGAGCACAGATGGGACCAGAGTTGAAGACTCAGATATGGGAGACCAGAGAATTCCAGGCAGGAGTAGGGAGGTAGAACTATTCAATATTATTATTTTTTTTAAAGGAGGGGTTAGGGGATAGCAATGAGTTTATCAATCTGCCTAGAGTAGAAGTCAAAATTGGGTGCTGAGATCTCACCAAACATAAGATATTAATTTAAGATAGATTATAAGCATGAAAGTGAAATATAAAGCAATGAAACTTCTAGATGAAAACATGAGAAAATATTGTCATATTGTCATAATCCTAGGGAAAGGAAAGATTTCTTAAACAGAGTTTAAGACACAAAAAGTTTAAACCCAAAAAGTTCAAACCATTTAAGACTGGTACATTGAACTACTTCTGTCAATCAAAAAAATGCCATTAAGAGAATAAAAAGACAAGCCATAGACTAAAAGGAGATATTTGCATATATCTGTATTTATACATACATATATTTTTAAATATATGTAAAATTTTGGCAAAGAACTTGTATCCAGAATATATAAAGAGCTTCTAGAAAACAATAAGAAAAACACAATTGCCCAATAAAATAAATGGTCAAAAGACTTGAATGAGCACTTCATAAAAAATAATATCCAAATGGCAAATATACATATAAAAAGGTGGACAATATGATTAGTCAGCAGGAAAATGAAAATGAAAATCCTAATGAGATACTTCTACACATTTACCAGAACAGCTAAAACTAAAAGGACTTATAATACCAAGTGTTGGCAAAAATGTGGAACAAAGAACTGCTGGGTAGTTGCTATGACTCTGAATATTCACACACTCTTTGACCCAGAAATTTTACTCCTAGGAATATATCCAACAGAAATAAGTGCTTATGTTTAAAAAAAGACACATGCAAGAATATTCATTGCAGTTTGAGTCATAATAGCCAAAAAAGTTGGAAACCATTTGTCCATCAATAAAATAATAAATAAGCAAATTACACATATTCACATGATGGAATACCAGGTGTATTGAAAAGGAACAAAGAGCTCTATAGTGGTATCTCGTTATATTGACTGAAAGAATAACTTTGAGTGAAGGAAGCTGGACACAGAACGGTACGCACTGTATGAGTGCATTTATATGAAGTTCAGAAAAGGCAAAATGAATCTATGGTGATAATGGTCAGAATAGTGGTAACCTTTGGAGAGTACAGTCTGGGAAGGGGATGAGGGAGCTTTCTGGGGGACTGATCATGTTCTGCCACTTGACTTCAATAATGGTTTCGTGGGTAGATATATATGGAAAAATTTATACTTTTTTTGGTACACTTAAGTTGTACACTTAAGATTTCTACACTTTACTGTATGTAATTCACACCTCAATGAAAAGGAGGGTAGTGGAAAATAAAGTTGAAGAAGAAATTAAATGAGGAGAACGTATATACAATGTCTCATGTAATAGATAATCAATATTTATTCCTTCCCACATCCATTCATGGCTTGGAGGTCAGACTGTGGAGCACGTCGAGTGACAGGATGAGAAGTGTGGATTCTGTTTTGTAGGCAATAAGAAGTCATTGCAAAAGCAATGTTTTGCCACAAAAGTGATATTTTAGGAAGATTAACTCTGTAGATATGTGCAGAAAAAATTGGAAAAGAGAGGGAAAGAAGGGGGGCAAAGAGACTCATTAAGAAGCAGCTATGAAAATACAGCAAGAGTACCATCAGTGCATACATGAAATAGTCTGTTTTCCAAGATTAGGGTACAATAACGAATTAATTTTAATTTTTCAATCAATTGCTTGAAATCCTATTTGCATTTATCTTCAGGAAGTTCAGTATTTCCCTTTTGAGGTCCACTGACTCCGAATCATCCAGGAACTTTTGGGAGATTGTACTCCGAAGGATGATAGAACTATTCCACACTTCAGCCACAAGATGTCGCTGTTGAAGACTGGTCCTGCACTTGCCGGGGTGCAGTGGGGCTCGCATGCCTTTCCAGGGGAATCAAAATAACAGACTTTTAACTCAACTTCATTCGCTTAGCCATTTTTCCCTTCAAACCCCAACCCTGTTCCAGGGTGACTGGATCCAGAGGGCCTTCCAGACACAGGTACAGGCTATGCTGGAATCAATTCTCCAACCCAACATTTAGCTGTTTGTGTTGAGTTCAAGTTGCCAGCCAGGCCCCTCATACTGAAGGTAGGTTTTTTTTGCGGGGGTCTTTGGGGTCCTATTTTGTCAGTGGACCTTGGACAGGACAACTACAGTCCTATATGAGAGCTACCCATTACCTTGAATCTTAGAGAACCAGAGAGCCTTGATCTCCCTATAAAGATTGGTCAACTCAGCTTCCAGAACTCTTTATACTAAAGGATCCCAGAAAATGCCATCTTTCCCAAGCCACTCTAGGGCTTTACTATGGGCCTCTCCCTGTAGTGATAAATCTTCACTCCCCCTTCCCACATCTTCTTAACAAGAGGGGCCTACTCAAGGGAAGCCTCTCACAATGATGAAAATCTGCCCGCAAATTATTTGATGTTTTCATCTGTGGGCAGAGAAGCAGCAGAAATCATTTCTAAAATTCTACATCACCAGATAGAGTGTTAAATAAATAGGCTTTGTTAAAAAAATAGTAAAAGGTTAAAAAAATGAAAAATCAGACAACCTAACCTAAGCTCATTTTCTTCCATTTAGCATATGATAAGTGATTAAAAATTCTTATGTATCATATGCTAAGACAATAGATGGCATATTTTAGATACAGAACACATTAAACTAGGATTTAGATATGGCTATTTAAAGAGGCTAAACTAAAAATAAAATAAACAACAGGAATTAATGTGTATGGATTGTATGATGAATAAGAACTAGACTTGGAACTAGAAAAACTGAGTTCAAATCCTGACTCAGCCACTTATTAGCTGTGTGACCTTATGTAGTTTATTCATTTCTCTGAGCCTCAATTACACATATGAAAAACAAAACATCTTCAAAGAGTTGATGTGAAGATTCGATGAGACAACGTATCTGCAAGCTTCTAGCACACAGTCTGTCCTAGAGCAAAATGTCATCAGTGTTTGTAAACTAAAATCTGACTGGGAGTGGGAGAGGAAGCTTTTTATAGATGGGTTTCAAAGTGAGTAGTAAGTCCTTATTCGTTTATTCATTTGACTCTGTTAGTGATTTGAAAAATGAAGCAAACCAGATAAAGGTGACAATGAATTGTAACGTTGAAACTGTGGAGTAAATTGTGAGGTGGTTTTTAAAAGAACATGAATTCTTCCAAACGCGGTCATTTGCTTAGGCCTACCATCAGTACATGAGATGAAGTGGCAGAAAATGCCTCAGAAAATGCCACAATTAGAAACAGACCTATAGTCCTTGGGTCTCAGTGCAGGAAACAGAGACTTCAATCTTTTAAAAGGCCAACTTGCACCTAAGGACCAATCACATCTATGTTTTATCTGATAATATCAAGGAGACTGATTAGACCTATATCCTTCCCAAGAATGTGCTTAAGAAGTTCATCTGCCTATCCGATCTTCAGGCCCTAATGGCAGGATACCTGTATAGGGGGAGCCCACCAGATAACCCCCAGGTGAAGGAGATTCACTGCATAGCAATGGTACCACAGTGAGCCACTCACCACACCTTGCACCTGCCTGGCCGGCTGCCCCAGCGTGAGTACCTCAAGGAGATGGAATCCTTACGTTGGATCCTCACTCGGCCTAGTGAGTCTCCCCTGTTATCACCCCAGGATGTGACCACCCACGCCAAGATCATGGCTGACAACCCATCTTGGGATGCTGAGAAGACCATTATCATCACCGCAGCTTCACACCAGGCTCCTGCATGCTGACAGCCTACAAGCTGACCCCAGTGGCTATGAATGGGGCCACCAGAACACAGAAAAGCACAACAACCCTAAGGGCTACCTACCCTCACACGACGAGAGGGTCCAGATGCTGCTGTTGGATGGTTTCCTTGGCTTCTTTATGGTCCCTGCCCAATCCTCATGGAACTACAACTTTATGGGTATCTGGCATGATCCCAAGATGAAGTATGAGCTGCAGCTGGCAAACCCAAAGGCTTCTACAATGAAGTACACAGACCCTCCCACTTCCTCAACTTTGCCCTCCTGCAGGAGGGCGAGGTCTACTCTGAGGATGGAGAGGACCTCTATGCCTAGTGGTTTCTCCACCCCTCCCTGGTTCAGACTCCCCAAAGGGTAGAGCCTTTTACCCATGCAGACAAGCTGGTGACATTCAGCAGCTTGGCTCCTTTTTCCTCTATTTTGTGCTTCTTGTTCTGTTGTTGACCTCCTTGTGACTTCTAAGCCTGAACAAAGTATAATAATAAATTTTGTATAAATAGGAACCAGTTATTCTCAAACATTTAAATCTTAGGACCATGTAATACTCTTTCAAGGGCCTCAAAGAGCTTTTATTTATGTGAGTTATAACTGTCAATATTTACAGAATTAGAAATTAAAGTTTTGAGATATTTATTAATTAATTTTAAAATAATAATAAACCCATCATATATTAATCTTGCATTTTAATAAAAAATATTTTCCCAAACTAAAGAATTTAGTGAGAATCATGGAATTGTTTTACATTATTGCGAATCTCTTTACTGTCTGATTTAGAAGAGAGCTAGATTCTCGTATCTGCTTCTGCATTCAATCTGCTACGATACGTTTGGTTGAAGCAGATAAAGAATATCTGGCCTCACACAGACATGTATTGGGAAAAGGAGAGCATTTTAACAACCTTTTTATATAATTGTGAAAATTTTTCTTTGATACTATGCCAAATCTCTACTAGGGCTAATCTGTTAAAGGTTAGTTGCAACGTGGAATCTGAAACCACATCAATGAATCTTTCATGGTCTGTTACACTAAGATCCATTGGTATGTCTTATACTTTGAGGGAATCTCTTACCCATGCTTGCTTTTGTATATTATGTATTGATAATCTGGAACACATTGGTATGCTGAATTATAAAGATCTTCTAAATGTTGACATATTTCATTATACTGTATGAAAAAAATGTACTTGTTAATATCACCACTAATCTTACTAGAACAACTTTAAGTATTGGGAAGCTGTCAAGCTCACAGTGACAGATACAATACTAAATTCTAATTTTACTTGAAAGCTTAAATTTTAACATTGGTAATAAATATTTTCAGGCTGATTTCATCCATTTTTGAAGAAAAAATTCTGCTAAATACTTAAAGCTGAGTACCCATAGTTTGTCTAGTTCTTCTTTAAAGTTAAAATGTTGTTCCATAATGAAACGGCTAGTTGAGCTGGCAACTCTAACAGTCACATAAGTGCTTTTCCTTGAGACAATTATCTTACTTTAAAATGCAGCAGAAGTGGTATCTCTCTGCCACATGAGGACACAGTGAGAAGGTGGCCGTCTGCAAGCCAGGAAGAGAGCTCTCACCAGAAACTGACCATGCTGGCACCCTGATCTCAGACTTCCAGCCTCCAGAACTGTGAGAAATAATTTTCTGTTGTTAGAGCCAGTCTATGGGATTTTGTTATGACAGCTCAAGCTGACTAAGACACATATGACCAATAAAGTATCATTATCCTGAATACATAAAGAACTCTTATAAGAAAAAAAAGTCAACCAAATTAAAAATGGATAAAATATTTGAACAGGCATATGACAAAGAAGGAACATATAAGGCAAATATTGTATTAAAAAATGCTGAAAATCATAGTAATACAAATTAGTAACACAAATTAAGACCATGATCAGATATAATTTATATCCACTAAATTGGCAAAAATTAAGAGGTTTATTTTATTTTTTTGACTGAATAAAATTTTTATTTTTTTAGATTTAAAATACAAGTGATATTTCAAAGAAGTTTAATTTTAATGATTTTAATTTTAATAATTTCACCTATTAGTGAGGATGAAACACAGTGAACATATTTTGCCATTCAGACTAAAAATTGGCATACAACTTTGGAAAACCACATTGTAAACTCAAACATTCTCATACCCTATGACCTGGCAATCCTTCACCTAGACAAGGTATACCCAACAGCAGAGGTTTTAACTTGTGTGTGGTGGTAGACTTATATGTCAAGGAGAAGCCACAGATGTGCTGTTGGGGCTGTTGAGTGGGGCCACAGTAGCTGCAGTCCTTAAGCTAGTTCCAGGTCAGGTCAGGTCAGTCTGACAGTGTCACGATGAGAAGAAGACTGGGAAGCCCCATCCGAGAGAACTTCCGGCACATGTGCATCTGGAGATATTTAAAGGACATTCATAGCAGCTCATGGAGAATGATTAAATTAATTGTGGTATATCATAGAATGGAACATCATACAGTATTGGAAATGGATGACCTCTAGCTACACACATGAATTGTCAAACATACTTGAGTGACAAAATCAAGTTGCAAAAAGCTGTATCATACCAGTGCCATTTTTATGAAAGTCATTACAACTTGAAGCAAAAAAATACTGTTTAGGGATACATATATGTAATAAAAAAGACAAGAAGAGATAAGTAAATAATAAATATGAAATTCTGGACTATATTCTGAGATTGTCTTACAAAATTAAATACACGTTTATTGAGTATTGACTATGTGGAAAGCACCACGTTATCTTACAGGATATAGAAATGCTAAAACAGTCCCTGCCCTCAAAAAATACCTACCTTGGGAGCCAAGCACTGAAAGTTTTTCAAGTCATGAACTGTTTCCTTTAGAAGTGGCTCTTCTCTCTGATGCGAGCATGTCGAAGAAAGCAACATGCCTTTTCCCTGGATTAATGGTCCCCGGGTGCCCATGTATGTCTTCAAACATTGAACATTTCCCTCCCTTCTCTGTGACAAAGTACATATTTGCTCTGGACTCCTCTAAGCAGCTGGAAAGCAAAGAATTAATCTATATTTGATTAAAAATAACAGTATAATTGCTGATAATAATCATGATAATGAGAACAGTAACAAAAAAGGAATCCACCTGTGAGTTATTTCAATTCGCATATGGATTTAAACTAAAAATCATCTCAGAAGCTAAGCATAGAGTAATGTATTTTGGATAGTCTTTAGAAAGAGTGGTGAACTGTTAATCTAACCATCTACACACAGATCTGGAAAGATGCATGTGGGAAGTAAAAAATAAATATATAAAAATTGTGTTTAAGTGTTTTTTTCTTTTAACTGATGTTTTGCCAATATGTTATGGGCTTCATCAGAGAATGCAAACACAAACTTTTGTTTGGACATCAAAGCATTTTTCAATTCTAGCTTAGATAATGAAATAAATGTGTAAAGTCATAGATCCAGGGGCTGCTTTGTGTAGTTGGTTGTTTTATCACAGCATTAAAAAAAGATAGCTATGTAGATTTAACTTTAATACCTAGAAAAAAATTTGGAAAGTCATCAAGAGATTGATTTGCAAACAAGGAGAAGATATTAGCTAGTGCTCGATGTAGCTTATTCAGAATAAATTTCACTAGATTAATCTGATCTCTTTAGACAGAGTGACATACCTGACGAATGACGGGCTGTGGGTGTTTGAGAAGAGAGAGTAAAGATAAAATATATAAGGAGATGTCAATGACGAGGTCTGTTTAAAACCAGCTTCATGTTAGTTTATTCTAGACACATGAACACATACTACGTTTCAAAATAATTCTCTCTCTAGTTCCCTTCAAGGCTCAATTGCCTCGTTATAAAATATGAGGGGTGGATTGTTTTCAAACTGTGTGTTATGGCCTTTTTGAGGGTCTTGAGATTAACCTATTAGGTAACAACTAGCAATTTTAAAAACTCGAAGTAAAATAGATTCAGATAGAAAGCATCAGAGTTCATTGTATGTAGTAAGGGTAAGTACTCTTTTGTATAACTTTTGTTTCAGTTGTGTACTCTGTGTGTGTGTGTGTTTAGTGGGATATAATATAAAATGTATGTCTTACTGTGAGTGGCAGTTAAAATGCTCAAAAGCCACTGGACTTGGTAATATCTAAGACCCCATCTGAACTTTTTTCTCCCCTCAGCAAATATTTATGGCACATACTATATGTTTATAATCCTTTCTGGCACTAATATTTCATATTCCTGAGAAAGATCAGGGCACCAAATTAACAATAACATGTAAATGTTGAAATTATCAGTATGCTAGATTAGAATTCTATCTTGCCTATTCTTATAACAATAAAGTACAGTTGAATGACATCACATAGGCATTTAACTTACATAGGCTCAACTATAGGTGTTTAGCAAACACAAAATTAAAAACATATTTACTTCAAGTACTTTGGCTCCTAAATACAAACCAAAAAATTCACTTGGTGCTTTTCTGAAAATAACAACAACAAAAAGAGCAGTAATCTTTTCCAACTCCGTGAAGGCAAGTATTCAGAACTTACTAAGAGTTGGCTAGTAAACCCCAGGCCATATATAGTGTACAAATAAGAGAAATTAGATATATTACAATTTTGCATAATAGACTTTAGAAGCTAAGCCCTGTGTGAGCTTCATCCAGGTTAGAACTCCATCATAAAGGAGGAGCCTAGATGGCTGTCCTTCTTACCTTCCTTCTGAAGAACATAGATCATTTTTCTCCTTTTTCTCCTCCTCCTCCTCCTTTTTCTTTCTCTTCCTCACCCTTCTCCTGTTTTCTCCACTTCTCCCCATCCTCTTCTTCTTGATCACAATTGAACCTCAATCACTTGTATGTAATATTAATATTTATGTAACATTAATTCCTTAAAAAGATTACAGGCATACCTTGTTTTACTGTATTTTGCTTTATTGCACTTTGCAGATATTGTAGTTTTTGCAAATTGAAGGTTTGGGGCAACCTGCATTGAGCAAGTCTATCGGCTCAATTTTTCCAACAGCTTCTGCTCGCTTCGTGTCTCTGTGTCACATTCTGGTAATTCTCACAATGTTTCAAACTTTTCATTATTATTATATTTGTTATGGTAATCTGTGATCAGTGATCTTTGATGTTATTATTGTAATTTTGGGGTGTCATGAATTGTACCCATATAAGATGATGAACTTAATAAATGTTGTGTGTGTTCTGACTGCTCCACTGACTGGTCGTTGCCCCATCTCTCTCCCTCTCCTTGGGCCTCCCTATTCCCTGAGAAACAGCAATGTTGAAATTAGGCTAACTAATAACCCTACAATGGCCTCTAGGTGTTCAGCTGAAAGGAAAAGTCTCACGTCTCTCACTTTAAATCAAAAGCTAGAAATGATTAAGCTTAGTGAGGAAGGCATGTCAAAAGCCAAGATAGGCCAAAAGTTAGGCCTCTTGCATCAAACAGCCAAGTTGTGAATGCAAAAGAAAAACTCTTGAAGGAAATTAAAAGTGCTACTCCAGTGAACACATGAATGATAAGAAAGTAAAACAGTTTTATTGCTGGTATGGAGAAAGTTTCAGTGGTCTGGCTAGAAGATCACACCAGCCACAACGTTCCCTTAAGCCAAAGCCTAATCCAGGGCAAGATTCTAACTCTCTTCAATTCTGTGAAGGCTGAGAGAGGTGACGAAGCCTCAGAAGAGAAGTTTGAAGCCAGCAGAGGTTGGTTCATGAGGTTTGAGGAAAGAAGCCATCTCCATAAAAGTGCAAGGTGAAGCAGCAATTGCCAATTTATAAGCTGCAGCAAGTTATCCAGAAGACCTAGCTAAGATAAGTAATGAAGGTGGCTACACCAAACAACAGATTTTCAGTGTAGATGAAACAGCCTTATACTGGAAGAAGAGGCCTTCTAGGACTTGTATAGCTAGAGAGGAGAAGTCAATGCCTGGATTCAACCCTTCAAAGGACATCCTGGCTCTCTTGTTCGGAGCTAATGCAGCTGGTGACTTTAAGTTGAAGCCAATGCTCATTTGCCTTCCAAAAATCCTAGGGCCCTTAAGAATTATGCTAAATCTACTCTGCCTGTGCTCTATAAACGGAACAACAAAGCCTGGATGACAGCACCTCTGTTTACAACATGGTTTACTGAATATTTTAAGCCCATTGTGGAAACTTACTGCTCAGAAAAAGATTCCTTTCAAAATATTACTGCTCATTGACAATGCAAGTGGTCACCCAAGAGCTTTGATGGAGATGTACAGTGAGATTAATATTGTTCTCAGGCTCGCTAACACAACATCCATTGTGCAGTCCATGGATCAATGAGTAATTTCAACTTTCAAATCTTATTATTTAAGAAATATATTTTGTAAGGCTATAGCTGCCATAGATAATAATTCTTCTGATGGATCTGGACAAAGTAAATTGAAAACTTTCTGGAAAGGATTCACCATTCTAGATGCCATCAAGAACATTTGTGATTCGTGTGAAGAGGTCAAAATATTAACATTACAGGAGTTTGGAAGAAGTTGATTCCAACCCTCATGGACGACTCTAAGCGGTTCAAGACCTCAGTGGAGGAAGCAGCCACAGACGTGGTGGAAATAACAAGGGAACTAGAATTAGAAGTGCAGCCTGAAGATGTTACTGAAATGCTGCAGTCTCGTGATAAAACTTTAACGGATGAGGAGTTGCTTCTTATGAATGAGTAAAGAAAGTGGTTTCTTGAGATGGAATCTACTCCTGGTGAAGATGCTGTGAAGATTGTTGAAATGACAACACAGGACT